>NC_143047.1:44755000-44810000 GCF_057628025.1 Oncorhynchus mykiss
AGCTCTGACGTAACTAAGTCAACGTGAGTAGCTCTGATGTAACTTAGTCAACGTGAGTAGCTCTGACGTAACTAAGTCAACGTGAGTAGCTCTGACGTAACTAAGTCATCGTGAGTAGCTCTGATGTAACTTAGTCAACGTGAGTAGCTCTGACGTAACTAAGTCAACGTGAGTAGCTCTGACGTAACTAAGTCATCGTGAGTAGCTCTGACGTAACTAAGTCATTGTGAGTAGCTCTGACGTAACTAAGTCAACGTGAGTAGCTCTGACGTAACTAAGTCATCGTGAGTAGCTCTGACGTAACTAAGTCAATGTGAGTAGCTCTGACATAACTAAGTCTACGTGAGTAGCTCTGACGTAACTAAGTCAACGTGAGTAGTAGCTCTGACGTAACTAAGTCAACGTGAGTAGCTCTGACGTAACTAAGTCATCGTGAGTAGCTCTGATGTAACTAAGTCATCGTGAGTAACTCTGACGTAACTAAGTCAACGTGAGTAGCTCTGATGTAACTAAGTCATCGTGAGTAGCTCTGACGTAACTAAGTCAACGTGAGTAGCTCTGATGTAACTAAGTCAACATGAGTAGCTCTGACGTAACTAAGTAAAGGTGAGTAGCTCTGACGTAACTAAGTCATCGTGAGTAGCTCTGACGTAACTAAGTCATTGTGAGTAGCTCTGACGTAACTAAGTCAATGTGAGTAGCTCTGACGTAACTAAGTCATCGTGAGTAGCTCTGACATAACTAAGTCATGGTGAGTAGCTCTGACGTAACTAAGTCATTGTGAGTAGCTCTGACGTAACTAAGTCAACGTGAGTAGCTCTGACGTAACTAAGTCAACGTGAGTAGCTCTGACGTAACTAAGTCATTGTGAGTAGCTCTGACGTAACTAAGTCATCGTGAGTAGCTCTGACGTAACTAAGTCATTGTGAGTAGCTCTGACGTAACTAAGTCATTGTGAGTAGCTCTGACGTACCTAAGTCAACGTGAGTAGCTCTGACGGAACTAAGTAATTGTGAGTAGCTCTGAGAGAATTGGGAGAGACAGGTGTCTGTTGTTACTCACTGCTGGCTTGGAGAGGCTTTTGCAGCTTCCGTCTGGGTTCCCTTTCACCCATTGGTGGATGAGGTCGGCCACGCCTACATTCAGACCCTCTGTATCCTGAGAAACACAGATGATGAATCATGATGAAGTCGCTCATTAACATAACGAATGCCACCCTATTTCCCATTAAAAAGGTGCAGAAGCATTTTCCATTAAGTCACTGACTACAGATGAAAATGAACCAATTTGCCAAATCTGGCACCTAGACAGAAGTGTTGAACACTGCACATTTTACCCCGTCAAATAAACCTAATAAGGTAAGGTATAAATGCTACTTTTGTGTTATGAGTAATTTGATGATTGAGTTCACTAAAAATGGAGGAGAGGCCCACCGATGCCTTCATACCTTGGATAGTGTTTACTAAAGTGGTCAGAGGTCTGTTATCAATAAGAGCCATGTTGCAATATGCAGAGTCTCTGTTTATCAGCAAGTGAATACGTTTGGCTATCCAGAACCCCTTGCTCAAAGACAATGGCTTGTCCGTGTGTAATCTTTCCCTACCTTGGAAGGTGTTTCCCTGGGCGGCTGGCTCCAAGCTTCCCCGGCCTCAAACAAATTCTTCTTGGAGGCCACAGGCTCAGTGGGGCTGGGCAGGTCCGTCAGAGCCTGCTGCCTGGCTGCCTTGGCTTCCATAGAGGACGTCTGGACACATGAGACATGACCGTTAACTCCCGTTTACTGTCTGGACTGAATTGGTCACACTGTGTTGTTACACAAGGCTAAAGAAAGAGCCTGCATAGCCGGTTCCTCTCTGTTCGGGGGCAGGCTTGGCCACTCCTGTGTTACGGTTAAAGATAAACTAAATAAAGGAGTAGCTTTAAATGTTGTAGGTCATACAGGGGATGAAAACTCAGAGGATGGAAGATGGCAGTAGATTAGTATAATACAGTACAGTGTTAACCAACTCTGGGAACTCCTAATGTGAGCTGTTGGAGGAACTGGAGCACTGGAGAAAACAGTAGTACAGTATAGTACAGTATAGTATAGTATAGTATTACATAGTACAGTATAGTATAGTATAGTATTACATAGTACAGTATAGTATAGTATAGTATAGTATTACATAGTACAGTATAGTAGCGTACAGTGTGGTCTAGTATAGCACAGTATAGTATAGTATAGTGCAGTACAGTATAGCACAGTATAGTATAGTACAGTATAGAGTAGTATATTATAGTATAGTATGGCACAGTACAGTATAGTATAGTATGGTACAGTAGAGTAGAGTATAGTATATCATATTATAGTATAGTATAGTACGTTAGAATAGAATGTAGTATACCATAGCACATCATAGTGTAGTGTAGTATAGTACAGTATAGTGGAGTATATTACAGTGCGTTATAGTATATTACAGTAAAACACAGTAAAGTAATGTAAAGCATACCAAAGTATAGTAATGTATAGTATAGTACATTCAAGTATAGTAAAGTATTGTAAAGTATAGTACGGTATAGCATAGTACAGTAAAGTATATTAAAGCATAATAAAGTATAGTAAGGTATAGCATAGTACAGTATAGTATAGTAAAGCATAAAAAAGTATAGTAAGGTATAGCATAGTACAGTATAGTATTTTAAAGCATAGTACAGTTTTGTAAAGTTTAGTAAGGTATAGTATAGTATTGAACGGCATGGTAAGGTATAGTATAGTATTGTAAAGTTTAGTAAGGTATAGTATTGAAAAGCATGGTAAGGTATAGTATAATATTGTAAAGTTTAGTAAGGTATAGTATTGAAAAGCATGGTAAGGTATAGTATAGTATAGGAACGTTTAGTAAGGTATAGTATTGAAAAGCATGGTAATGTATAGTATAGTATAGGAACGTTTAGTAAGGTATAGTATTGAAAAGCATGGTAAGGTATAGTATAGTATAGGAACGTTTAGTAAGGTATAGTATTGAAAAGCATGGTAAGGCATAGTATAGTATTGAAAAGCATGGTAAGGTATAGTACAGTATTGTAAAGTACAGCATAGTATACCTCTATGGCATGAGTGTACTGTTCCAGCCTGTTGTCGATCTTGGAGATGGGGATGGGAGGCTGGGTCTTCTTGATGCTGTTACTGTTTTAAAACAAGACATATTCCATGAACATCATTTTTTCATAGTCCTCTGAGGTAGAGGTTAGGGTTGATAGTACTCTGAGGTAGGGTTAGGGTTGATAGTACTCTGAGGTAGGGTTAGGGTTGATAGTACTCTGAGGTAGGGTTAGGGTTAGGGTTGATAGTACTCTGAGGTAGAGGTTAGGGTTGATAGTACTCTGAGGTAGAGGTTAGGGTTGATAGTACTCTGAGGTAGAGGTTAGGGTTGATAGTACTCTGAGGTAGGGTTAGGGTTGATAGTACTCTGAGGTAGAGGTTAGGGTTGATAGTACTCTGAGGTAGGGTTAGGGTTGATAGTACTCTGAGGTAGAGGTTAGGGTTGATAGTACTCTGAGGTAGGGTTAGGGTTAGGGTTAGGGTTGATAGTACTCTGAGGTAGAGGTTAGGGTTGATAGTACTCTGAGGTAGGGTTAGGGTTGATAGTACTCTGAGGTAGGGTTAGGGTTAGGGTTGATAGTACTCTGAGGTAGGGTTAGGGTTGATAGTACTCTGAGGTAGGGTTAGGGTTAGGGTTGATAGTACTCTGAGGTAGGGTTAGGGTTGATAGTACTCTGAGGTAGAGGTTAGGGTTGATAGTACTCTGAGGTAGGGTTAGGGTTGATAGTACTCTGAGGTAGGGTTAGGGTTAGGGTTGATAGTACTCTGAGGTAGGGTTAGGGTTGATAGTACTCTGAGGTAGGGTTAGGGTTAGGGTTGATAGTACTCTGAGGTAGGGTTAGGGTTGATAGTACTCTGAGGTAGAGGTTAGGGTTGATAGTACTCTGAGGTAGGGTTAGGGTTGATAGTACCCTGAGGTAGGGTTAGGGTTGATAGTACTCTGAGGTAGGGTTAGGGTTGATAGTACTCTGAGGTAGGGTTAGGGTTGATAGTACTCTGAGGTAGGGTTAGGGTTAGGGTTTATAGTACTCTGAGGTAGGGTTAGGGTTGATAGTACTCTGAGGTAGGGTTAGGGTTGATAGTACTCTGAGGTAGGGTTAGGGTTGATAGTACTCTGAGGTAGGGTTAGGGTTGATAGTACTCTGAGGTAGGGTTAGGGTTAGGGTTGATAGTACTCTGAGGTAGGGTTAGGGTTGATAGTACTCTGAGGTAGGGTTAGGGTTGATAGTACTCTGAGGTAGGGTTAGGGTTAGGGTTGATAGTACTCTGGGGTAGGGTTAGGGTTGATAGTACTCTGAGGTAGGGTTAGGGTTGATAGTACTCTGAGGTAGGGTTAGGGTTAGGGTTGATAGTACTCTGAGGTAGGGTTAGGGTTGATAGTACTCTGAGGTAGGGTTAGGGTTGATAGTACTCTGAGGTAGGGTTAGGGTTGATAGTACTCTGAGGTAGGGTTAGGGTTGATAGTACTCTGAGGCAGGGTTAGGGTTGATAGTACTCTGAGGTAGGGTTAGGGTTGATTGTACTCTGAGGTAGGGTTAGGGTTAGGGTTGATAGTACTCTGAGGTAGGGTTAGGGTTGATAGTACTCTGAGGTAGGGTTAGGGTTGATAGTACTCTGAGGTAGGGTTAGGGTTAGGGTTGATAGTACTCTGGGGTAGGGTTAGGGTTGATAGTACTCTGAGGTAGGGTTAGGGTTGATAGTACTCTGAGGTAGGGTTAGGGTTAGGGTTGATAGTACTCTGAGGTAGGGTTAGGGTTGATAGTACTCTGAGGTAGGGTTAGGGTTGATAGTACTCTGAGGTAGGGTTAGGGTTGATAGTACTCTGAGGTAGAGGTTAGGGTTGATAGTACTCTGAGGTAGGGTTAGGGTTGATAGTACCCTGAGGTAGGGTTAGGGTTGATAGTACTCTGAGGTAGGGTTAGGGTTGATAGTACTCTGAGGTAGGGTTAGGGTTAGGGTTGATAGTACTCTGAGGTAGGGTTAGGGTTGATAGTACTCTGAGGTAGGGTTAGGGTTGATAGTACTCTGAGGTAGGGTTAGGGTTAGGGTTGATAGTACTCTGAGGTAGGGTTAGGGTTGATAGTACTCTGAGGTAGGGTTAGGGTTGATAGTACTCTGAGGTAGGGTTAGGGTTAGGGTTGATAGTACTCTGAGGTAGGGTTAGGGTTGATAGTACTCTGAGGTAGGGTTAGGGTTGATAGTACTCTGAGGTAGGGTTAGGGTTAGGGTTGATAGTACTCTGGGGTAGGGTTAGGGTTGATAGTACTCTGAGGTAGGGTTAGGGTTGATAGTACTCTGAGGTAGGGTTAGGGTTGATAGTACTCTGAGGTAGGGTTAGGGTTAGGGTTGATAGTACTCTGAGGTAGGGTTAGGGTTGATAGTACTCTGAGGTAGGGTTAGGGTTGATAGTACTCTGAGGTAGGGTTAGGGTTGATAGTACTCTGAGGCAGGGTTAGGGTTGATAGTACTCTGAGGTAGGGTTAGGGTTGATAGTACTCTGAGGTAGGGTTAGGGTTGATAGTACTCTGAGGTAGGGTTAGGGTGGTATGTTTCATTGCTAAGTAAAGGTATAGCTCATTCTTAAGACATCTAATGAATCCACAGTCCTTTGATGGCTATTTTGGGTATGGCGAAGGATTCCTGTGTGTCATAGTCTAAATAAAGTGATAGTAGTTATACTCCCTATGCTCTTCTTTCAAGTCAACCTGAAACCGTTTCAACACTTGTCTGACCCCAGGCCTCCTGCACGCCACAAGCATTACTCTTGCTTCAGGCATGTGTGGTTTAACCCAACCAGCTCCATTTACATTTGCTACAGCACAGGAGCTCACTGCCCAGACAGAGGAGCAGGACATCTCTAGTCTCAACAGGAGCTCACTGCCCAGCCAGAGGAGCAGGACATCTTTAGTCTCACCAGGAGCTCACTGCCCAGCCAGAAAAGCAGGACGTCTCTAGTCTCACCAGTAGCTCACTGCCCAACCCAAGGAGCAGGATGTCTCTAGTCTCATCAGGAGCTCACTGCCCAGCCAGAGGAGCAGGACATCTTTAGTCTCACCAGGAGCTCACTGCCCAGCCAGAGGAGCAGGACATCTGACCAGGAGCTCACTGCCCAGCCAGAAAAGCAGGACGTCTCTAGTCTCACCAGGAGCTCACTGCCCAGCCAGAAAAGCAGGACGTCTCTAGTCTCACCAGGAGCTCACTGCCCAGCCAGAGGAGCAGGACGTCTCTAGTCTCACCAGGAGCTCACTGCCCAGCCAGAGGAGCAGGACGTCTCTAGTCTCACCAGGAGCTCACTGCCCAGCCAGAGGAGCAGGACGCCTCTAGTCTCTTAGGATGTCTAACAGACTAGACCACATATCAACACAGACTATCCTCTAAACAGTGATCTCTTCCATCTGCTTTCATATAATATCTATAGACTTTATCAGAGATCCTCTAAACAGTGATGTCTTCCACCTGCTCTAATATAATATCTATAGACTATATCAGAGATCCTCTAAACAGTGATCTGCTTTAATATAATATCTATAGACTATATCAGAGATCCTCTAAACAGTGATCTGCTTTAATATAATATCTATAGACTATATCAGAGATCCTCTAAACAGTGATCTGCTTTATTATAATATCTATAGACTATATCAGAGATCCTCTAAACAATGATCTCTTCCATCTGCTTTAATATAATATCTATAGACTATATCAGAGATCCTCTAAACAGTGATGTCTTCCATCTGCTTTAATATAATATCTTCCTGTCCCTCTGATTTAGGCCAGATAAATGTGACACCGGAAAACTTTAAACTTTATTAGCAGTGACTTCCACCAACGCAGACAGATGCTTTGTGTCGAGGGTGTTTGGGTTACCATTAGTTACGATGATGTCATTGACTCTCTGATGATGAGTTCCATCATGTTCACATTTTATGAAAGGGGCTATTATCCTCACGCAATGTTTCCTCTTACAAGTGTGTGTGTGCGTGAGTGTGTGTGCCTGCGTGCATGTTTATGTATGTATGTGTGTGTGTGTGTGTGTCCTCTGACAGATGGGAAACAGAGAGGCAATAAAACACCGGCTCACCTGATGACTTCATCTCTTAAGGCCCTCAGACTCCTAGTTAATGCTATCCCTCAACATTCTCTGTCTTAAGGCCCTCAGACTCCTAGCTAATTCCTCTCTCCCTCACCATTCTCTGTCTTAAGGCTCTCAGACTCCTAGCTAATTCCTCTCTCCCTCAACATTCTCTGTCTTAAGGCCCTCAGACTCCTAGCTAATTCCTCTCTCCCTCACCATTCTCTGTCTTAAGGCTCTCAGACTCCTAGCTAATTCCTCTCTCCCTCAACATTCTCTGTCTTAAGGCCCTCAGACTCCTAGCTAATTCCTCTCTCCCTCACCATTCTCTGTCTTAAGGCCCTCAGACTCCTAGCTAATTCCTCTCTCCCTCACCATTCTCTGTCTTAAGGCCCTTAGACTCCTAGCTAATTCCTCTCTCCCTCACCATTCTCTGTCTTAAGGCCCTCAGACTCCTAGCTAATTCCCCTCTCTCTCACTATTCTCTGTCTTAATAAGGCCCTCATACTCCTAGCTAATTCCCCTCTCTCTCACTATTCTCTGTCTTAATAAGGCCCTCAGACTCCTAGCTAATTCCCCTCTCTCTCACCATTCTCTGTCTTAAGGCCCTGAGACTCATAGCTAATGCTGTCCCTCACCATACTATCTCTATCTCACCATGAGGAGCATACCTGTTGCACCGGCTATACGAGTGTTAGAGTGTATCTATCTAACCACACGGCTGCTATAGGATCAGATGTCTAATGTATTCCACCACACGGCTGCTATAGGATCAGATAACTAATCTATCTCAGTGCGAGGCTCCTCTGTAAGCATATCGCCCATCTATCTTACCAACAGCCACCAAAGAAAACACATCTGGTTTGACTTAGTACACATAAATCATCACTGACAAAGAGAGAGTGAGAGAGAGAGAGAGAGACAGAGACAGAGACAGAGACAGAGACAGAGACAGAGACAGAGACAGAGAGAAAGAGAGAGACAGAGACAGAGAGAGAGAGAGAGAGAGAGAGAGAGAGAGAGAGAGAGCGAGAGAGAGAGAGACACAGAGAGAGAGAGAGAGAGAGAGAGAGACAGAGAGAGAGAGAGAGAGAGAGAGAGAGAGAGAGAGAGAGAGACACATAGAGAGAGAGAGAGAGAGAGACAGACAGACAGACAGACAGACAGAGAGAGAGACAGAGAGAGAGAGAGAGAGAGAGAGCGCCTGCAAAATCCCTGCTTTTCGATTTCTCTACTTCGCTATCTGTTTTTTTTCCCGCCAGAGCAAGTACTTAGTTATTTCACTTCAGATATTTTCACTCACCTTTTCTGCAGAGAGCGGTTCAGAGACTCAGTCCTCTCGTTGATCTGAGGAAGGGAACAAGGACACCGGGTTTGTATTGGGAGATAATATATCTGAAGCTACCTAGAATAACAGCTAACAACTTCAATCTACAGTAGCCCTACATTATTTATCTACAGTAGCCCTACATTATCAATCTACAGTAGCCCTACATTATCAATCTACTGTAGCCCTACATTATCAATCTACAGTAGCCCTACGTTATTTATCAACAGTCGCCCTACATTATCGATCTACAGTAACCTTACATTATCAATCTACAGTAGCCCTACCTTATCAATCTACAGTAGCCCTACATTATCAATCTACAGTAGCCCTACATTATCAATCTACAGTAGCCCTACGTTATTTATCAACAGTAGCCCTACATTATCGATCTACAGTAACCTTACATTATCAATCTACAGTAACCCTACATTATCAATCTACAGTAGCCCTACGTTATTTATCAACAGTAGCCCTACATTATCGATCTACAGTAACCATACATTATCAATCTACAGTAACCCTACATTATCAATCTACAGTAGCCCTACGTTATTTATCAACAGTAGCCCTACATTATCGATCTACAGTAACCCTACATTATCAATCTACAGTAGCCCTACATTATCAATCTACGGTAACCTTACATTATCAATAGAGAGTATTCCATCCAAAGAATTCCTTCTCGTTAAAGCATTTGTGGTTTATACTGTTATGACCTGATAAAAGTGTATAATACTGTCATGACCTGATAAAGGTACTGTCATGACCTGGTAAAGGTGTATAATACTGTCATGACCTGATAAAAGTGTATAATACTGGCATGACCTGATAAAGGTACTGTCATGACCTGTTAAAGGTGTATAACACTGTCATGACCTGTTAAAGGTGTATAATACTGTCATGACCTGTTAAAGGTGTATAATACTGTCATGACCTGATAAAGGTGTATAATACTGTCATGACCTGTTAAAGGTATATAATACTGTCATGACCTGATAAAGGTGTATAATACTGTCATGACCTGTTAAAGGTGTATAATACTGTCATGACCTGATAAAGGTACTGTCATGACCTGATAAAGGTACTGTCATGACCTGATAAAGGTATATAATACTGTCATGACCTGATAAAGGTGTATAATACTGTCATGACCTGTTAAAGGTGCTGTCATGAACTGATAAAGGTGTATAATACTGTCATGACCTGATAAAGGTGCTGTCATGACCTGGTAAAGGTGCTGTCATGACCTGATAAAGGTGTATAATACTGTCATGACCTGTTAAAGGTGCTGTCATGACCTGATAAAGGTACTGTCATGACCTGATAAAGGTGTATAATACTGGCATGACCTGTTAAAGGTATATAATACTGTCATGACCTGGTAAAGGTACTGTCATGACCTGATAAAGGTATATAATACTGTCATGACCTGGTAAAGGTACTGTCATGACCTGATAAAGGTGTATAATACTGTCATGACCTGTTAAAGGTGTATAATACTGTCATGACCTGGTAAAGGTATATAATACTGTCATGACCTGATAAAGGTACTGTCATGACCTGTTAAAGGTATATAATACTGTCATGACCTGTTAAAGGTATATAATACTGTCATGACCTGATAAAGGTACTGTCATGACCTGATAAAGGTATGTAATACTGTCATGACCTGATAAAGGTACTGTCATGACCTGATAAAGGTGTATAATACTGTCATGACCTGTTAAAGGTATATAATACTGTCATGACCTGATAAAGGTACTGTCATGACCTGATAAAGGTACTGTCATGACCTGATAAAGGTGTATAATACTGTCATGACCTGGTAAAGGTACTGTCATGACCTGATAAAGGTACTGTCATGACCTGTTAAAGGTGTATAATACTGGCATGATCAGATAAAGTTGTATAATACTGTCATGACCTGTTAAAGGTATATAATACTGTCATGACCTGATAAAGGTAATGTCATGACCTGATAAAGGTACTGTCATGACCTGTTAAAGGTGTATAATACTGTCATGACCTGTTAAAGGTACTGTCATGACTTGATAAAGGTGTATAATACTGTCATGACCTGTTAAAGGTACTGTCATGACTTGATAAAGGTGTATAATACTGGCATGACCTGATAAAGGTGTATAGTACTGTCATGACCTGGTAAAGGTACTGTCATGACCTGGTAAAGGTGTATAATACTGTCATGACCTGTTAAAGGTGTATAATACTGTCATGACCTGATAAAGGTGTATAATACTGGCATGACCTGATAAAGGTAATGTCATGACCTGATAAAGGTACTGTCATGACCTGTTAAAGGTGTATAATACTGTCATGACCTGTTAAAGGTACTGTCATGACTTGATAAAGGTGTATAATACTGTCATGACCTGTTAAAGGTACTGTCATGACTTGATAAAGGTGTATAATACTGGCATGACCTGATAAAGGTGTATAGTACTGTCATGACCTGGTAAAGGTACTGTCATGACCTGGTAAAGGTGTATAATACTGTCATGACCTGTTAAAGGTGTATAATACTGTCATGACCTGATAAAGGTGTATAATACTGGCATGACCTGATAAAGGTGTATAATACTGTCATGACCTGGTAAAGGTAATGTCATGACCTGGTAAAGGTGTATAGTACTGTCATGACCTGTTAAAGGTACTGTCATGACCTGGTAAAGGTACTGTCATGACCTGATATAGGTGTATAGTACTGTCATGACCTGTTAAAGGTGTATAATACTGTCATGACCTGTTATAGGTGTATAATACTGTCATAACCTGGTAAAGGTGTATAATACTGTCATGACCTGATAAAGGTATATAATACTGCCATGACCTGTTAAATGTGTATAATACTGTCATGACCTGATAAAGGTATATAATACTGTCATGACCTGTTAAAGGTGTATAGTACTGTCATGACCTGTTATAGGTGTATAATACTGTCATGACCTGGTAAAGGTACTGTCATGACCTGTTATAGGTGTATAATACTGTCATGACCTGGTAAAGGTACTGTCATGACCTGTTATAGGTGTATAATACTGTCATGACCTGGTAAAGGTATATAATACTGTCATGACCTGTTAAAGGTGTATAATACTGTCATGACCTGTTATAGGTGTATAATACTGTCATGACCTGTTATAGGTGTATAATACTGTCATGACCTGGTAAAGGTGTATAATACTGTCATGACCTGTTAAAGGTATATAATACTGTCATGACCTGATAAAGGTATATAATACTGTCATGACCTGTTAAAGGTATATAATACTGTCATGACCTGATAAAGGTATATAATACTGTCATGACCTGTTAAAGGTGTATAGTACTGTCATGACCTGTTATAGGTGTATAATACTGTCATGACTTGGTAAAGGTGTATAGTACTGTCATGACCTGTTATAGGTGTATAATACTGTCATGACTTGGTAAAGGTGTATAGTACTGTCATGACCTGTTATAGGTGTATAATACTGTCATGACTTGGTAAAGGTACTGTCATGACCTGTTAAAGGTGTATTGTACTGTCATGACCTGTTAAAGGTGTATAATACTGTCATGACCTGATAAAGGTATATAATACTGTCATGACCTGTTAAAGGTATATAATACTGTCATGACCTGATAAAGGTATATAATACTGTCATGACCTGTTAAAGGTGTATAGTACTGTCATGACCTGTTATAGGTGTATAATACTGTCATGACCTGTTATAGGTGTATAATACTGTCATGACCTGTTATAGGTGTATAATACTGTCATGACCTGTTATAGGTGTATAATACTGTCATGACCTGGTAAAGGTGTATAATACTGTCATGACCTGGTAAAGGTGTATAGTACTGTCATGACCTGTTATAGGTGTATAATACTGTCATGACCTGTTAAAGGTGTATGTAGGGGCCACACAGTAAGTTGAAAGGAACAATCTTCCCCTTGAAGTTGTCAACATATTATCCATCAGCATGGCTCATAATAAGGACACCTTCCTGTTGATGATGTAGCAACAATGGCTCAGAAGGTCTTTGGAGGGAAGGTGAAACAGGAACGCTTGGTCGCGGATCTGTTTGGATTGTCTTGCCAACCCATATGGTCATTGATGCATGACAATGTCTATATTTGGCAAGACAGCACCAACAGATCTGGGACCAGGCTAGAAACAAGAGCTGAGTTTGTATGAAGCGCAGAATGACATAAAAAAAAAATGACAGACAGCTGACAAGTGGTGTCACGTTACGATCACACGGAACACAACAGAAGGGAAACCTTTGTGTCACAGTTAACCCCGTGGTGACCTTTAACCTGGAATGACCCCTGCATGGGGTCAACGTTCCAGAACAGAATCATTCTGTGTTCTGTTATATTATGTTTCCCCCCCTTCAGATTCAGATTCACTTTTGTATTACATTTAAAGTAAAAATCGAACCGGATCTCTGTTGTAATGCATCGTATACAACAACAAATATCATGCTGATGATTCCTTGACATTTATTAGAAATATTTCCTTTCGTTTTAGTTATAAAAGCAAACAGGGAACAGAATCTAACAGGGGGGGGGGACTCAATCTAACACGGGGGGGGGGGGGGTTTAATCTAACACGGGGGGACAGAATCTAACACGGGGGGGTTTAATCTAACACGGGGGGGGGACAGAATCTAACACGTGGGGGGGGGACAGAATCTAAAACAACAACAGAATAGTTTTGATTTGGATTAAATGTTCTGAAACACGTTTGTCCTCTGGAACCCTGGGTCTCCAAGGTGAAACTCACCGTGCAGGTATTCTCAGACGTCATCCTCTCCTCGGTGTCATTCTGGAAGGACACACATCACAGGGAAGCACATTGATGACAGGAAAGACACGAGCCAACGCCACTGCCGCAGACAGTTTCTTTCAGATGACTTTTACACTGCTAACGACGTGCCAAGAAACACGATAATATATAAGGTCATTCATCTGATAGATACGTACAGTGAGAGGAACACTTTTCAACGGTCGAAAAGGTTTATTTTCCTAGTAGTTTGGCTAATAATCTTTGTGTTTTTTCCGATTGATTTTAGAGGAAAATATATTTGTTTGTAAAAAAAAATCACTGAACCTTTATTTAACTAAGCAAGTCAGTTAAGAATAAATTCTTATTTACAATGACGGCCTACACCGGCCAAACTTGGACGACGCTGGGCCAATTGTGCGCCGCCCTGTGGGACTCCCAATCATGACCTGTTGTGATACAGCCTGGAATCAAACCAGGGTGTCTGTAGTGACGCCTCAAGCACTGAGATGCAGTGTTTTAGACCACAGCTCCACTCCTACTTGTAATAGGAGTATTACTAGTGTTTTACTGGTTTAACAGAAGCACAGAAAACATTGGATTGAGTGAGTCACTTCATTGGTTATGACTCAACAGTTGGCACATTAGCAAGGTTGCTATTGAGCAATGCAAACGTCTGTTACATCCTATTTAGCTGTGAGCCAAAAAAGAAAGTTGGGTGCTTTCCCATAAAGACATGAATTTACCCATGAAGACATGAATTAACCCATGAAGACATGAATTTACCCATGAAGACATGAATTAACCCATGAAGACATGAATTTACCCATGAAGACATGAATTAACCCATGCCGGTCCGTGAAGTGTTGGAGTGTTTAAGGAAAGCTGACCACATGCAGCTACACACAGAGCACAACACAACATCTATGTCCCCAATGGAACCCTATTCTGGAACCCTATGGGTCCTGATCAACGGTAGTGTACTATAAAGGGAATAGGGTTCCATTTGGAAGGTACACAAAGGCTCTGTTCCAGTATCCATAGTAACATAGTTCTTAGAATAAAGCAGAGTATTGGGGGCGTGGATTCTAAGAGGTAGACTAGAATGGACGTTAGAACACAGCCTAAAACTCTCAGCCTAAAACTCTCTAAATGCTTTCAACACAGGAAGTGTGAAAAGCATTTCTTCACACTTGTTAAAAAAACATCAAGGTGAGGAAATATAGGATGATGTGTCAACATGACATGCAAGAGGTGGAGAGGCGGTGTGGGGGTGTGATGACACCAAGTGAGAGAAGAAAAATGTAGAGAAGTGATCCTGTAGTCAACATTGTCTTTTGTGTTTCTACGATAAGATTGAGAAAACAAACTGTTTTGCTCATCAAAGAGTTGATTTTGAAAGTATTTTACATTTAGTAGTTAGTAAAAAAAAAAAAGTGTCTTCAGACTAGAAGGTTTGTTTTCAAATCTGTCACGGTTCATTTCTGTCTGAGAAGGGAGTGTTGAAAACAAGTCAAGAAACGGAACCCAAAGGAAGCCAGTGTGAATAGTCATACTGACATCAGACTCTAAGTAGAGACTCGTGTTACCTGTCATACCACCACAGACCATACAGGACTCTCACTTCACATCACAGAGCCAACACAGTTATATCCATCCACACACTGCACTTACAGACAGTCGACAACTTACTGGGTAAAACAGAAGGAGGAGTTTCTGGTAGGACGGCATGAAGCATGGAAACAGAACACAGTGGCAGACATGCTACATCAAGCACTGTGTAATACCGTGTGAGTCGACATGGCAGAGTTAACAGAAAGGGGACAAATATGCTGTGAAATACATCCTATGATGTTTCCTACATCCTGTATATGAAGAAATCCATTGAATCCTTTCTGGTTCTGATAAAAATAATTTTCTCTACAACTGTGGGCATGTGGTTAGGTGATAGGTGAATGACAAGGTGATGTGTATGGTGGTAAATTATATGGGATATCAGAAGTATCTTGAACTTATGTGATTGATTGATTGATTGATTGGTTGATTGATTGGTTCATTGATTGATTGATTGATTGATAGATACCGGGACATCAGTAGTACCTTGAAGTTATGTGATTGATTGATTAATTGATTGATAGATACCGGGACATCAGAAGTATCTTGAAGTTATGTGATTGATTGATTGATTGATAGATACCAGGACATCAGTAGTACCATTGATAGATAGATAGATAGATAGATAGATAGATAGATAGATAGATAGATAGATAGATAGATAGATAGATAGATAGATAGATAGATAGATAGATAGATAGATAGATAGATAGATAGATTGATAGATACCGGGACAACAGTAGTACCTTGAAGTTACGTGATTGATTGATTGATAGATACCAGGACATCAGTAGTACCATTGATAGATAGATAGATAGATAGATAGATAGATAGATAGATAGATAGATAGATAGATAGATAGATAGATAGATAGATAGATAGATAGATAGATAGATAGATAGATAGATAGATAGATAGATAGATAGATTGATAGATACCGGGACAACAGTAGTACCTTGAAGTTACGTGATTGATTGATTGATAGATACCAGGACATCAGAAGTATCTTGAAGTTATGTGATTGATTTGATTGATTGATAGATTGATAGATAGATACCGGGACATCAGTAGTACCTTGAAGGTGGGGCTCATGGGACTGAAGGGGCTGAAGGACTCGTCTCCCTCAATGCTGGAAATACTGAGGTTCTTCATCCTTCTCTCTGAAGCCGCCATCCTCCTACTCTCTATCCCGTCTTTCACCCTCTTCCTCTCCTCCTGTAGACGGAGAAATTACATTAGAACAACACACCCCTCTTCCTCTCCTCCTGCAGACGGAGAAATTACATTAGAACAGCACACCCCTCTTCTTCTCCTCCTGCAGACGGAGAAATTACATTAGAACAACACACCCCTCTTCCTCTCCTCCTGCAGACGGAGAAATTACATTAGAACAGCACACCCCTCTTCTTCTCCTCCTGCAGACAGAGAAATTACATTAGAACACACCCCTCTTCTTCTCCTCCTGTAGACGAAGAAACTACATCAGAACAACACACCCCTCTTCCTCTCCTCCTGTAGACAGAGAAACTACATTAGAACACACCCCTCTTCCTCTCCTCCTGCAGACGGAGAAACTACATCAGAACACACCCCTCTTCCTCTCCTCCTGCAGACAGAGAAACTACATTAGAACACACCCCTCTTCCTCTCCTCCTGCAGACAGAGAAACTACATCAGAACAACACACATACACATACAGTGGGGTAAAAAAGTATTTAGTCAGCCACCAATTGTGCAGGTTCTCCCACTTAAAAAGATGAGAGAGGCCTGTAATTTTCATCATAGGTACACTTCAACTATGACAGACAAAACGAGACAAAAAATCCAGAAAATCACATTGTAGGATTTTTGATGAATTTATTTGCAAATTATGGTGGAAAATAAGTATTTGGTCACCTGTAACTTCTTCTTAAGAGGCTCCTCTGTCCTCCACTCGTTACCTGTATTAATGGCACCTGTTTGAACTTGTTATCAGTATAAAAGACACCTGTCCACAACCTCAAACAGTCACACTCCAAACTCCACTATGGCCAAGACCAAAGAGCTGTCAAAGGACACCAGAAACAAAATTGTAGACCTGGGAAGACTGAATCTTTAATAGGTAAGCAGCTTGGTTTGAAGAAATCAACTGTGGGAGCAATTATTAGGAAATGGAAGACATACAAGACCACTGATAATCTCCCTCGATCTGGGGCTCCACGCAAGATCTTACCCCGTGGGGTCAAATGATCACAAGAACGGTGAGCAAATTTCCCAGAACTACACAGGGGGACCTAGTGAATGACCTGCAGAGAGCTGGGACCAAAGTAACAAAGCCTACCATCAGTAACACACTACGCCGCCAGGGACTCAAATCCTGCAGTGTCAGACGTGTCCCCCTGCTTAAGCCAGTACATGTCCAGGCCCGTCTGAAGTTTGCTAGAGAGCATTTGGGTGATCCAGAAGAAGATTGGGAGAATGTCATATGGTCAGATGAAACCAAAATGTATCGTGGGCCATGTATCGTGAGATTTTGAGTGAAAACCTCCTTCTATCAGCAAGGGCATTGAAGATGAAACGTGGCTGGGTCTTTCAGCATGACAATGATCCCAAACACACCGCCGGCAATGAGGGAGTGGCTTCGTAAGAAGCATTTCAAGGTCCTGGAGTGGCCTAGCCAGTCTCCAGATCTCAACCCCATAGAACATTTTTGGAGGGAGTTGAAAGTCCGTGTTGCCCAGCAACAGCCCCAGAACATCACTGCTCTGGAGGAGATCTGCATGGAGGAATGGTCCAAAATACCAGCAACAGTGTGTGAAAACCTTGTGAAGACTTACAGAAAATGTTTGACCTCTGTCATTGCCAACAAAGGGTATATAGGTTAGGTTTCTTCCTAGGTTTTGGCCTTTCTAGGGAGTTTTTCCTAGCCACCGTGCTTCTACACCTGCATTGCTTGCTGTTTGGGGTTTTAGGCTGGGTTTCTGTACAGCACTTTGAGATATCAGCTGATGTACGAAGGGCTATATAAATAAATTTGATTTGATTTGATTTGATATAACAAAGTATTGAGATAAACTTTTGTTATTGACCAAATACTTATTTTCCACCATAATATGCAAATAAATTCATTAAAAATCCTACAATGTGATTTTCTGGATTTTTTTTCTCATTTTGTCTGTCCTAGTTGAAGTGTGCCTATGATGAAAATTACAGGCCTCTCTCATCTTTTTAAGTGGGAGAACTTGCACAATTGGTGGCTGACTAAATCATTTTTTGCCCCACTGTACATGAGCCTGAACTGACCTCTGTCGTGCATGTTGTGCATTATAATGCATTATAACGCATTATGTCAGAGCTCACAAGGTGTTAGAAAAGTGCTAACAATGCATTATGAAGAGGGTGTTCATAGGAAGTGTTACCAACATGCAGCGACATGCATATACACACACACAGATAGTGTACATACCAGTCTCAGAGTAGGAGTGCTGGTCTAGGATCTGACCCCCCCTGTTCATTCATTATAACGGACCCAGGTCTCACCTCCTCCTGCTCCTGTCTGTGCTGCTCCTCTTTCTCTCTCTGGTGCTCCTCCTCCTCCCTGGCTCTGCGTTTCTCCTCTCTCCTGCGGTTCAGCTCCTCCATCTCCTCCTGGTCCTCCTGCTGTCTCTGTCTCAGCTGTTCCAGGGTGCCCTGTCCCTGGCCTGGTGTCTTCTCTGTCTCCAGCTGCCCCCCGGGAACCTCTCCATCCACCTCCTCCTGTCTCTGCCCTCCCAAGCTGCCACTACGACTAGAGGAGAGGAGAGGAGAGGAGAGGAGAGGAGAGGAGAGGAGAGGATGAAAGTAAAGTCCAAAGTTAGAGGACAGGTTGGAGGAAGCTGCTCCGTCTCTCACTATGATCAAACTGCATTATAAATGTAACACCTTCTAATATCTCCACTGCTGTAGTTATGAACTACTTTGGACAGGTCTCATCTCATCAATCCACAAGATTCCCTCAGTGTGCTTTGAAATGTTTACCTGTCTCCTTCAGTGACAAACAAGGAAGAAGTACGTGTCTCATCCATCTCTTTCGGTGTCTCATCCATCTCTTTCGGTGTCTCATCTATCTCTTTCTGTGTCTCATCCATGTCTTTTGGTGTCTCGTCCAAGACTATCTGTGTCTCAACCATGTCTTTCGGGGTGTCATCCATCTCTTTCTGTGTCTCATCCATGTCTTTTGGTGTCTCGTCCAAGACTATCTGTGTCTCAACCATGTCTTTCGGGGTGTCATCCATCTCTTTCTGTGTCTCCTCCATGACTATCTGTGTCTCAGTCATGACTATCTGTGTCTCAGCCATCTCTATCTGTGTCTCTAGCTGTGTCTCAGCCATGTCTTCCTGTGTTTCATCCAAGACTATCTGTGTCTCAGTCATGACTATCTGTGTCTCAGTCATGACTATCTGTGTCTCAGCCATGTCCTCCTGTGTCTCATCCAAGACTATCTGTGTCTCATCCATGACTATCTGTGTCTCAGCCATCTCTATCTGTGTCTCTAGCTGTGTCTCAACACCCGATAGTAACTCACTCTTAAGGCTTGGTTAAATTAAGGAAGGATGTTGAGCTAGCCCATACAGGAAGTGATGAGAGTCACTGATCTTGTCATGCCTCTTTTTCAGTTCAGTATGAAGTAGGAACTGATAGATGCTTTACAGAAGTTATTATTCTCTCTCTACAAGCGATCACCCATACATTTTAATTTGATCGCCATGTTGCAGGAGAGCTTTCCTGCAACGCAGGAAATGTAAAACGTCTAGTTTATTTGAGGTTTAAAAAGGCTTCTGAAGTTTGTAATTTCCCTTTAACAATTTCAGACTTGATTTATCCTTATGAATGATGTATCAACCTCTTCAAAAATGTCCATTAATAATAATCCACCCTATAATTCACATTTCCTGTTGCTGTGGGATTATTTTCCTGCTGTAGAAAACTGGCTCAAATGAAGATCCTCCATCTGTAGCAGGAAGATAAGACTGAAACCAAGGAAACTATAAATAAAGAAACTCAGACAGCTTCAGTCTTTGGGTTGAGTTCTCCTCCTCTTTAAATTGAATTTGGACATTACAATAGTGAGATCTGGCCCCAGTCTGAATCGGTGTCCAAAATGGCACCCTATTCCCTTGATAGTGCACTACTTTAGACCAACCAAATGGAACCCTATTCCTGTTATAGTGCACTACTTTAGGCCAGACAAATAGAACCCTATTCCCTTTATAGTGCACTACTTTAGACCAGCCAAATGGAACCCTATTCCCGTTATAGTGCACTATTTTAGGCCAGCCAAATGGCACCCTAATCCCTTGATAGTGCACTACTTTAGACCAGCCAAATGGCACCCTATTCCCGTTATAGTGCACTACTTTATACCAGACAAATGGCACCCTATTCCCATTATAGTGCACTACTTTTGGCCAGATGAGGCTCTATTTAAGGATTCGAGCGCCATTTTGGACACACATATAGACTATTTTAGGTGTGTTACCTTGGAGACAGTTTCCCTGCAACTAGGTATGAGGTCACTTCCGCCCCAGCTGCTTCCCCGTTGCTGTTGACGTGTCTCATGACTTTAGAGGTGTAGGAGATCTTCAGCTCAGATTTCTTCTTCTCCACGACCTAAAAACAAAACAGAGCATTCAGAAGAACACTTTATAGTTCAATTTGACTTTTGCCATCAAAAAACGTCATTGGCGGTCAAGTTTGGCATCACAGCCCAAACATCAGCTTTCCCCTCTTTGCCCTGCCGTGAATAAAGACGACAGTGTGACTTGAGTGATGATTGGATACAGCACGGGATATACACAATCGTAACTCTACCTTGTCATCTGTTACTCTTCTTGAAGTGTCTTGTGTCTTGTTGCTGGCTCTTCGTTCCCACTCTACCTCCTTCTCCTCCCTCTCCTCGGGCCCAGGTCCAGGACGTGTCTTCAAGCAGGGTCTGATTGGGGAGGCTCTGTTTAGCCTGAGCAGCTGGGGCTGCTGCTGCTGCTGGGGGTGATGCTGCTGGGGTTGATGCTGCTGGGGATGATTCCGCTGCTGCTGGGGGTGATGCTGCTGGGGTTGATGCTGCTGCTGGGGGTGATGCTGCTGCTGGGGGTGATGCTGCTGGGGCTGATTCTGCTGCTGCTGGGGCTGATGGTCCTCCGAGGACTCCTGTTCCTCCAGGTGGCGCTGTCTGCGTTTCTCCAACCTCTGGGTCCAGTCACTGAAGCCCTCGTCCTCCTCCAGAGCCAACTGGCAGCCACTAGCCTTCAGCTCACTCTCACACCTGAAGAGACAGGTACAATTGTTAATAACAAGTCAAACCTAAAGGTGATCCAGTCATTTCTAACTGTTCAACAGATATCTATCTATCTTGCACCATAGGAAATATAGTGCTATATTCAACATTTCCTTCAAGAGTAATGACACCAAAGGACAGGGTTATCCAGGCCGAGAGATGGCCAGGTCGACCCTCCCAAAAGACAGACAATACTTACAGCCTTCAACACTTCAACCTAATGCATTGTCAACTGAATTCAAAACAGACTAATTCGGCTAAATTCCTAACTGTTTATTAACACAGTGTAAAAAGTCATTATTTCTGCTAACTCCCAATGCCTAGAACCATTGTAGGAAACCCAACTCAAAGTATATCAGTTCTGCTAACTCCCATTGCCTAGAACCGTTGTAGTAAACCCTACTCAAAGTATATCAGTTCTGCTAACTCCCAATGCCTAAAACCGTTGTAGTAAACCCAACTCAAAGTATATCAGTTCTGCTAACTCCCGTTGCCTAGAACCGTTGTAGTAAACCCTACTCAAAGTATATCAGTTCTGCTAACTCCCGATGCCTAGAACCATTGTAGTAAACCCTACTCAAAGTATATCAGTACCCACTACCCTCTGTAGTGCCTTGAGGTCGGAGGCCATACTAGGCAGTGATGCAACTCATCAGGATGCTCTCAATGGGGCAGCTGTAGAACCTTTTGAGGATCTGAGGACCCATGCCAAATCTTTTCAGTCTCCCGAAGGGGAAAAGGTTTTGTCGTACCCTCTTCACAATTGTCTTGGTGTGTTTGGACCATGTTAGTTTGTTGCTGATGTGGAAGCCAAGGAACTTAAAGCTCTCAACCTGCTCCACTACAGCCCCGTCGATGACAATTTTCTTCCCTCTGGTTGCACATTTAACATGCTGATAGAAATGAGGTAAAACTGATTTAAGTTTCCCTGCATTATTAAAGTCCCCGGCCACTAGGAGCACTGCCTCTGGGTGAGCGTTTTCCTGTTTGCTTCAGTTTAGCCCAGCAGATGACAGGTGTTAGCCAGACCCCAGGGCCTTTGGCTCAGCGTCATGGCAACGGGACACACATGTACTGTGGCCATGGAAACATACACAAAACTGAACGACCGACCTCGCAGCCAACGGAACGGACGCCACTGCTGCATCCTGTTTCCTCTGAGTGAGCTATGGGCTGGTATCCCAAATGGCACCCATTTCCCTAAATAGTGCACTACTTTAGACCAGAGCCCTATTCACCATATAGTGCACTACTTTTCACCAGAGCCCTATGTAGTAGTGCACTACTTTAGACCAGAGCCATATTCACCATATAGTGCACTACTTTTCACCAGAGCCCTATGTAGTAGTGCACTACACAGGGGATAGGGTGCCCTTTGGAACGAAGGCATGCTCTCTTCCTGTAGCCCCGGCCTTCTGTCATTTCTCGTTTCTCATTGTTGCAACAAAGCAAAAATAAATATAGTTTAGGTTGATTTATTAATGTGCTGCATAGAAGTGCATTAAAACATTAACAAGTAGCATAATAACATAATAACATTAACAAGTAGAATAATAAGTTATTCTACCTGGAACCAAAAACGGTTTCCACCTGGAACTAAAAAGGGTTCCGCCTGGAACTAAAAAGGGTTCCGCCTGGAACTAAAAAGGGTTCCGCCTGGAACCAAAAAGGGTTCCACCTGGAAGTAAAAAGGGTTCCGCCTGGAACTAAAAAGGGTTCCGCCTGGAACTAAAAAGGGTTCCGCCTGGAACTAAAAAGGGTTCCGCCTGGAACTAAAAAGGGTTCCGCCTGGAACCAAAAAGGGTTGCGCCTGGAACTATAAAGGGTTCCACCTGGAACTATAAAGGGTTCCACCCGGAACTATAAAGGGTTCCACCCGGAACTATAAAGGGTTCCACCTGGAACTAAAAAGGGTTCCACCTGGAACTAAAAAGGGTTCCACCTGGAACTAAAAAGGGTTCCACCTGGAACTAAAAAGGGTTCCACCTGGAACTAAAACAGGTTCTACCTGGAACTAAAAAGAGTTCCACCTGGAACTAAAAGCGGTTCCACCTGGAACCAAAAAGGGTTCTCTTATGGGGACAGCCGAAGAATCCTTTTGGAAGTATTTTTTCTAAGAATGTAGCGTAATTAGATCTCTGGTAAAAAAATATATATATATTCTGGATAAAGGACCATTTATTTCCAGTGTAACATTTGAAACCCCTACCACACACCTGCAGATGTTTCTTTAACTAGATTTTTCTTAACTAGAAATGTAGTAACCTTGCAACTACTCGTAATGAGTCCATCATCAAAAATAAGTTTGAGTCACCAATAGGTTTGAGTCACCAGTAGGTTTGAGTCGCCAGTAGGTTTGAGTCACCAGTAGGTTTGAGTCACCAATATATTTGAGTAACCAGTAGGTTTGAGTCACCAATCGGTTTGAGTCACCAATCGGTTTGAGTCACCAGTAGGTTTGAGTCACCAGTAGGTTTGAGTCACCAGTAGGTTTGAGTCACCAATAGGTTTGAGTAACCAGTAGGTTTGAGTCACCAGTAGGTTTGAGTCACCAATAGGTTTGAGTCACCAATAGGTTTGAGTCACCAATAGGTTTGAGTCACCAGTAGGTTTGAGTCACCAGTAGGTTTGAGTCACCAGTAGGTTTGAGTCACCAGTAGGTTTGAGTCACCAATAGGTTTGAGTCACCAATAGGTTTGAGTAACCAAGGAAACAAGAAGTAATAGCCTAAACTACCACACATCTTTAAGAGGAAACCATTGATTCAATACAAGAGACCTGTTGTGGAGGAACATGGCTCACACACATGAATGCACAAACACACACACACACACACACACACACACTCACTCACTCACTCACTCACTCACTATGTAAGGCCTAACAGTAGATAAGCAATGTCAACTCCTTTCCTGATCAGCTCAATGCCTCCCCCTGGGTAGAGCAGTGTCTCTCCCTTCATATCTAGAGTCGTACACATCAACACTGACAGGTCATTTAAAACCAATAGCACAGCACACTGAAGGCTGCAACCCTAATAGCACCCTATTCCCCAAGGGCTCCGGTCAAACCTGTACACTATATAGTAAACAGGGAGTCATTACGGGACACAGCCCAGGTCCATTGAGACACAGCCCGGGTCTATATACTGTAAACCCTGATAGGATGCGTGACAGCACTTCATTAGCGAACGCTAGCTAATGTTGTCTTGTTTCCCTACAGTCTATTCAGCACCATTGAGACATCAGTCAGATTACCTACAGTCTAATCAGCACCATTGAGACATCAATCAGATTACCTACAGTCTAATCAGCACCATTGAGACGTCAGTCAGATTACCTGCAGTCTAATCAGCACCATTGAGACGTCAGTCAGATTACCTACAGTCTAATCAGCACCATTGATACATCAATCAGATTACCTACAGTCTAATCAGCAGCATTGAGACGTCAATCAGATGACCTACAGTCTAATCTGCACCATTGAGACATCAGTCAGATTACCTACAGTCTAATCAGCACCATTGAGACGTCAGTCAGATAACCTACAGTTTTATCAGCACCATTGAGACATCAGTCAGATTACCTACAGTCTAATCAGCACCATTAAGACATCAGTCAGATTACCTACAGACTAATCAGCACCATTAAGACATCAGTCAGATTACCTACATTCTAATCAGCACCATTGAGACATCAGTCAGATTACCTACAGTCTATTCAGCACCATTGAGACGTCAGTCATATTACCTACAGTCTAATCAGCACCATTAAGACATCAGTCAGATTACCTACAGTCTAATCAGCACCATTGAGACATCAGTCAGATTACCTACAGTCTATTCAGCACCATTGAGACATCAATCAGATTACCTACAGTCTATTCAGCACCATTGAGACATCAGTCAGATTACCTACAGTCTAATCAGCACCATTGAGACATCAGTCAGAGTACCTACAGTCTAATCAGCACCATTGAGACATCAGTCAGATTACCTACAGTCTAATCAGCACCATTGAGACGTCAGTCAGATTACCTACAGTCTAATCAGCACAATTGAGACATCAGTCAGATTACCTACAGTCTATTCAGCACCATTGAGACATTTTTTTTAAATTATATTTTTAATTAACCTTAATTTAACTAGGCAAGTCAGTTAAGAACAAATTCTTATTTACAAAGACAGCCTACCCCGGCCAAACCCTAACCCGGATGAAGCTGGGGTAATTGTGCCCTGTCATATGGGACTCCCAATCACGGCCGGGTTGTGATACAGCCCAGGATCGAACCAGGGCGTCCGTAGTGACGCCTCTAGCACTGAGATGCAGTGCCTCAGACCGTTGCGCCACTACAGTAAGCAGTTCACGTCATACGTTACAAACATGACTTGAGCTACTCAGCTGCTACAGATGACAACAAGACTGGTGTGGGACACCCTAGTCTTACACCCTGGTGCAGTCTACGATCACCAGAGCAGTATGTTCTATTGTAGGATTCTACAGCAGGAAAGTGTTGGCTGTTAGCCTCCATTCAGCTTTGTGACTTACATTGGATATAGCTCCGGGAGCCCATTGTCCGGTGTGGGGCTGGTGGTGCTGGCTGGGCCAGTGTGGGTGTGTGGGTCCTGGTCCCCCTGTCTCTCCCTGGCCCTTCGTCTCCGTTCCCGCTCTATCTCCTCAGCATCCTCAATACTGCGCTGGGCCGTCACCCTGGAACACAGAGGCAGCGAAAGAGAATATACAAATAAAATTCATATTTTCATGTGTGGACCTATTTTTTAAATTTTTTTTCTTCTAATGGACAGAGTAAGAAACACACAGGAAGTCTACAAACATATTCCCTCCTACTGGTGAGATACAAGTGAGAGGAACAAAGTGAAAACCAGAGGATATTTTTTTTTTAACTAGGCAAGTAACCAACTAACCAGCTCACCTGTCAGATAACTCTACGGTAACCCTACTAACTAACCAGCTCACCTGACAGATAACTCTACTGTGACCCTGCTAACTAACTAACCAGCTCACCTGACAGATAACTCTACTGTAACCTTACTAACTAACTAACCAGCTCACCTGACAGATAACTTTACTGTAACCCTACTAACTAACCAGCTCACCTGACAGATAACTCTACTGTGACCCTACTAACTAACCAGCTCACCTGTCAGATAACTCCACTGTGACCCTACTAACTAACTATCCAGCTCACCTGACAGACAACTCTACTGTGACCCTACTAACTAACTAACCAGCTCACCTGTCAGATAACTCTACTGTAACCCTACTAACTAACTAACCAGCTCACCTGACAGATAACTCTACTGTGACCCTACTAACTAACTAACCAGCTCACCTGACAGATAACTCTACTGTGACCCTACTAACTAACTAACTAACCAGCTCACCTGACAGATAACTCTACTGTAACCCTACTAACTAACCAGCTCACCTGTCAGATAACTCTACTGTGACCCTACTAACTAACCAGCTCACCTGACAGATAACTCTACTGTGACCCTACTAACTAACCAGCTCACCTGACAGATAACTCTACTGTGACCCTGCTAACTAACTAACCAGCTCACCTGACAGATAACTCTACTGTGACCCTACTAACTAACCAGCTCACCTGACAGATAACTCTACTGTAACCCTACTAACTAACCTGCTCACCTGACAGATAACTCTACTGTGACCCTACTAACTAACTAACCAGCTCACCTGACAGATAACTCTACTGTGTACCTGCTAACTAACCAGCTCACCTGACAGATAACTCTACTGTGACCCTACTAACTAACCAGCTCACCTGACAGATAACTCTCCTGTAACCCTACTAACTAACTAACCAGCTCACCTGACAGATAACTCTACTGTGACACTACTAATTAACCAGCTCACCTGTCAGATAACTCTACTGTGACCCTACTAACTAACTAACCAGCTCACCTGACAGATAACTCTACTGTGACCCTACTAACTAACCAGCTCACCTGACAGATAACTCTACTGTGACCCTGCTAACTAACTAACCAGCTCATCTGACATATAACTCTACTATGACCCTGCTAACTAACTAACCAGCTCATCTGTCAGATAACTCTACTGTAACCCTACTAACTAACTAACCAGCTCACCTGACAGATAACTCTACTGTGACCCTACTAACTAACCAGCTCACCTGACAGATAACTCTACTGTGACCCTACTAACTAACCAGCTCACGACTGTTGCCGCTATTAGAGTTTCTGAGTTGCAGCTAGCCGTCTTCAACACACTGAACTTCACCCTCCCCCATTCGTCCTATGTTCCAGCCACGCCATTAGCTCATAGCCCCGCCTCCTCCACTGCATGTGAAAGAGAGGAATAGAGTCATAGAGGGGGGTGAGTAGGTCGAGAGGCAGAGGAGAGAGGAGGGATGGAGGAGTGAGTAGGTCGAGAGGCAGAGGAGAGAGCAGGGAGGGAGGAGTGAGTAGGTCGAGAGGCAGAGGAGAGAGGAGGGATGGAGGAGTGAGTAGGTCGAGAGGCAGAGGAGAGAGGAGGGATGGAGGAGTGAGTAGGTCGAGAGGCAGAGGAGAGAGGAGGGATGGAGGAGTGAGTAGGTCGAGAGGCAGAGGAGAGAGCAGGGAGGGATGCAGAGAGAAAGGGTGAGTAGGTTAAGAGGTAGAGGAGAGAGGAAGGAGTGGGGAGGGAGGCAGAGGGAGGGGTGAGTAGGTTAAGAGGTAGAGGAGAGACGAAGGAGTGGGGAGGGAGGCAGAGGGAGGGGGTGAGTAGGTCGAGGGAGGGAGGAGAGAGGAGGGATGGAGGAGTGAGTAGGTCGAGAGGCAGAGGAGAGAGGAGGGATGGAGGAGTGAGTAGGTCGAGAGGCAGAGGAGAGAGCAGGGAGGGATGCAGAGAGAAAGGGTGAGTAGGTTAAGAGGTAGAGGAGAGAGGAAGGAGAGGGGAGGGAGGCAGAGGGAGGGGTGAGTAGGTTAAGAGGTAGAGGAGAGACGAAGGAGTGGGGAGGGAGGCAGAGGGAGGGGGTGAGTAGGTCGAGGGAGGGAGGAGAGAGGAGGGATGGAGGAGTGAGTAGGTCGAGAGGCAGAGGAGAGAGGAGGGATGGAGGAGTGAGTAGGTCGAGAGGCAGAGGAGAGAGCAGGGAGGGAGGAGTGAGTAGGTCGAGAGGTAGAGGAGAGAGGAGGGATGGAGGAGTGAGTAGGTCGAGAGGCAGAGGAGAGAGCAGGGAGGGAGGAGTGAGTAGGTCGAGAGGTAGAGGAGAGAGCAGGGAGGGAGGAGTGAGTAGGTCGAGAGGCAGAAGAGAGAGCAGGGAGGGATGCAGAGAGAAAGGGTGAGTAGGTTAAGAGGTAGAGGAGAGAGGAAGGAGTGGGGAGGGAGGCAGAGGGAGGGGTGAGTAGGTTAAGAGGTAGAGGAGAGACGAAGGAGTGGGGAGGGAGGCAGAGGGAGGGGGTGAGTAGGTCAAGGGAGGGAGGGAGGGAGGGAGGGAGGGAGGGAGGGAGGGAGGGAGGGAGGGAGAAAAGAGACTCTGGAGAAGAGTTATGGTCAGGAGGACTGAAGAGGAGGATGCCAGAGGTTGGAGTGGGTCAAAGAGGAGTTTCTTGTCCTGGTATGAACTCTACACAGGAGAGCCATATACACACACACACGCACACATACACACACACACACACACACACACACACACACACACACACACACACACACACACACACACACACACACACACACACACACACACACACACACACACACACACACACACACACACACACACACACACACAAACATACACACTCCTAGGATCCATCATTTCCTCTCCATTCTTACTGTAAGTGGAGCCAACACAGCGACTGACAGTCTTCCTCAACAATGGCCTTTAATTCACCACAATGGAAACATTCATGTCAATTCAGCCATTTTGTTTCCTAAACTATTTCATAAAATACTAAAAGGACTGACTCATCTTGACCAGGGGGAAACGTTCTTTAATAATCTTTGTTGTGTTTCTGAATCTGAATCAATCAAAAAATGAAGGATTGATTTCCATCCATAGACTAGACTCAGATTGTCATGCAAATAAAAACAGCATAAAATCTCTTTCTTTCTACTGTTTCAAGATTGTTTATCATTAAATCACATCAAAGCCCACCATTCTCATTTCCCATATAATTGCTATGTAGACCACAGAGAGGACGGAGCTGCCAAATCTCTAGTTTATATTGGAGCTCAGTTGCCTCTAATGTAATGACCCCGTGTGTTGCTGTTCTCTCTTCGGGTCGCTAAATAATGAGTCTAAAACGATAGGGGGGCCTGGCACAGAATGTGAGAAACTATTCCTATTGGGATGTTTTTCTCATTTTAAACACACAGGAGAACAAATAAGGACATTCGACGAGAATCAAGCAGTACTTCGAATCAAAATCTGTTGTAAATCCATCCCGATTTAAATGAATCAGGAAACGGAACTGAACATGGACTTTATACACAACAAATCTAACGCACCCAATTCCTGGGGCCCAGAGTTTTTTTCCTGATCTGATAGGCTAACCTAAACAGTTTTTCCCTGATCTGATAGGCTAACCTAAACAGTTTTTCCCTGATCTGATAGGCTAACCTAAACAGTTTTTCCCTGATCTGGTAGGCTAACCTAAACAGTTTTTCTCTGATCTGGTAGGCTAACCTAAACAGTTTTTCCCTGATCTGGTAGGCTAACCTAAACAGTTTTTTCCCTGATCTGATAGGCTAACCTAAACAGTTTTTTCCCTGATCTGATAGGCTAACCTAAACAGGTAAAATACTCTGGGTGTGACATAGAAATAAACAATGTGTTAAAAACTGTTTTATAAAGGCTGTGATGTGACCAGGTTTTTCTAATCGGGTCATATGTTTGGGTTTTGTTTAGTTAAGACGCTCCAGGACGTGTCTTACACATAGTCGATAGTCGAAGATTTTTCATCTTTCAATCGGTGAAAACACTAAAGAAAGGTAGTAAAATGCATTATTAGCACTTTTCTCTGAAGAAAATGTATCCTATATAATTTTGAGGACAACATATGAACAATTCCCTATGCATTGGTCTGGAGAATACATCTAAGCAGAACCACAACCACACCACATGTGTTGAACGCAGAAGCTTCTGAGGAAAATGAGTTTGATGAATGTTACACGTTTTTAACTTCTATTTGCTATTTATGGCCTGTAGGCCTCATTGACCTGAGCTCATACAACTCGTTTGTGAGTAAAACAAGCATAATGTATAGATTATTTTGACTATAACAAATACTCAGATGAAACATGTTGTGATATTTATCACAGACTAATATGTGTCAAAGTTTAACAAGGACTCTCTCCTCCTCACCAGTGTCATGATCAAAGATATGATCAAGAGCCTCAAATACAGTATAGCGTTTGGTCATTGTGCTGCCACTGAATGAATTGTGAGCAAGGCCTCAAAAAAGCTTTAAGCTTTAAGCTTGAGCTGAGAAAAGTTCTATATATTATTGAAACAATGTTGCGATTGTTTGTGAGAATGACAACAGGTGTGATTCCCGTGGAGGAAAGATTCTACTGGGGAAAGGTTCCGGTGGGGGTTGCCATGGAAGCCAAGAAGGGGAGTGAGGTGTGTAGGTGTGTGTGTGTGTGTGTGTGTGTGTGTGTGTGTGTGTGTGTGTGTGTGTGTGTGTGTGTGTGTGTGTGTGTGTGTGTGTGTGCGTGTGCGTGTGTTCAAACAAACATGCATGTGGGGGTCTGGGAGAGGAAGTGTGTCCATCTGAGGAATGGACATGTGCCTGAACTCAGTTTTATACACTAATTGTAGTCTCACCCATTCATTTCTAATGACAGCTCCCATTCAGACCCAGAACGAGAACACCACAGGTGTACAAAAGTTAAATAAAACACCCAAAATGTATTTTGTGTGTTCAGATGCCCTGTGAGGACAAAGTCCTGGAACTTTATGACAATCAGATGAAATGAACTACATTTGTCAGAGAGAAAACTTGTAAATCGGTCCAATTCGACCAGAACACAGCAGGAGGGTTAACAAAAATGAAACATGGTTTGTTGTAATGTTGTAAGGCAGGCCTGCTGTTCTTTATATTCGTATTAGAGGGGTGGGCATTACTTTTTTTATACACTAACGTTGATTGATGAAGATCTGTTGTTAGCTTTAGCTAGCAGGAACTATATGCTTTTGTTGTTAGCTTTAGCTAGCAGGAACTATATGCTTTTGTTGTTAGCTTAAGCTAGCAGGAACTATATGCTTTTGTTGTTAGCTTTAGCTAGCAGGAACTATATGCTTTTGTTGTTAGCTTAAGCTAGCAGGAACTATATGGTTTTGTTGTTAGCTTAAGCTAGCAGGTACTATATGCTTTTGTTGTTAGCTTTAGCTAGCAGGAACTATATGCTTTTGTTGTTAGCTTAAGCTAGCAGGAACTATATGCTTTTGTTGTTAGCTTTAGCTAGCAGGAACTATATGCTTTTGTTGTTAGCTTTAGCTAGCAGGAACTATATGCTTTTGTCTTGAAGCTAAAATGCAATGAGTGTACAGATGAGAAAATAAACCGTTAAATTGTCTGAACATGCTTGCGATTTGTTGCGTTATTCAAAAGTGTAATATGGTAGATGCATGAAGATTTGCTTGCTTAAAATTAGCTAGTAGCTAGCTAGTAGAATAGTTTGCAATGCTTAGCTTCCTGGCTAGAGGCTACTGTGACATCTACAGGATACTTTTGAGGTGCGAAGCAAGAATGTCAACCGAACCCTTGCTCGGCTTGTGACATTCCCGCCATATTATGTCAATTGAAATGTCACTCTGATAACTATATTCAGTCACTCTGATAACTATATTCAGTCACTCTGATAACTCTATTCAGTCACTCTGATAACTCTATTCAGTCACTCTGATAACTCTATTCGGTCACTCTGATAACTCTATTCGGTCACTCTGATAACTCTATTCAGTCACTCTGATAACTATATTCAGTCACTCTGATAACTTTATTCAGTCACTCTGATAACTTTATTCAGTCACTCTGATAACTCTATTCAGTCACTCTGATAACTCTATTCAGTCACTCTGATAACTCCATTCGGTCACTCTGATAACTCTATTCGGTCACTCTGATAACTCTATTCAGTCACTCTGATAACTATATTCAGTCACTCTGATAACTTTATTCAGTCACTCTGATAACTTTATTCAGTCACTCTGATAACTATATTCAGTCACTCTGATAACTCTATTCAGTCACTCTGATAACTCTATTCAGTCACTCTGATAACTCTATTCGGTCACTCTGATAACTCTATTCGGTCACTCTGATAACTCTATTCAGTCACTCTGATAACTATATTCAGTCACTCTGATAACTTTATTCAGTCACTCTGATAACTTTATTCAGTCACTCTGATAACTCTATTCAGTCACTCTGATAACTTTATTCAGTCACTCTGATAACTCTATTCAGTCACTCTGATAACTCTATTCAGTCACTCTGATAACTCTATTCGGTCACTCTGATAACTCTATTCGGTCACTCTGATAACTCTATTCAGTCACTCTGATAACTATATTCAGTCACTCTGATAACTTTATTCAGTCACTCTGATAACTTTATTCAGTCACTCTGATAACTCTATTCAGTCACTCTGATAACTTTATTCAGTCACTCTGATAGCTATATTCAGTCACTCTGATAACTCTATTCAGTCACTCTGATAACTATATTCAGTCACTCTGATAACTTTATTCAGTCACTCTGATAACTTTATTCAGTCACTCTGATAACTCTATTCAGTCACTCTGATAACTTTATTCAGTCACTCTGATAGCTATATTCAGTCACTCTGATAACTATATTCAGTCACTCTGATAGCTCTATTCAGTCACTCTGATACCTATATTCAGTCACTCTGATAACTATATTCAGTCACTCTGATAGCTCTATTCAGTCACTCTGATACCTATATTCAGTCACTCTTATAACTAACTATATTCAGTGAAAATAAGCCCTAAGGTCTTTACTGTGTTAGAGAGCTGTATGCTACTGAAAAAACATCAGCCAACCTAGGTAACCACAGGATCACACCAGCCAAAATAGGTCACCTGAGGATCTGGCCTGGGATTGGCCAGTCTGAGCAGGAAGTATGAAGTGGCCAGCACAGCAACAAACAGAGGTACCTCTCAGGCTCAGTCTCAGTCTCCAAACAATAAGACAAACAAGAGGAATTAAACATTTAAAGCCACAATCCTTATTCATGTGGGTCCTTAATCCTAATTAAAATGACCATTGAAAAGCAGTAATTATTGCATAGTGCACTTTTAATCTGTGTAAACCTCTCTCATAATGCCACCAGGACTGTACTGTACAGTGTATACTGATAAAACCACCACCACCCATGTATTCTCTATGGCCAGAGGAGGTCATTCACTGCCAAAAGAGAGTTTGAGGGTACAAAACATTAGGAACATATTCCTAATATTGAGTTGCGGCCCCTGTTGCCCTCAGAACAGCCTCAATTCATCGGGGTCATGGACTCTACAAGGTGTCGAAAGCCTTCCACAGGGTCTCTACAAGATGTTGAAAGCCTTCCACAGGTGTTCCTAATCTTTTGTCCACTCAGTGTAAAACCCACAGTGTAGCAGCATATGCTAGTTAGAGTAGAGATGTGGTTGTGGGAGAACAGAAGAGAACAGGAAAACATACTGTGAAGACCAACCTTTCCCTTTCGCACTATTGTTTCCACAACCAAGTCAACATCCCAACTCTTAGTAACCCTTTCCAACTCTTCCCAACCCTTTCCAACTCTTCCCAACCCGCCCCAACCCTTTCCAACCCTTTCCAACCCTTCCAACCCTTTCCAACCATTTCCAACTCTTCCTAACCCTTTCCAACCCTTCCCAACCCTTTCCAACTCTTACCCAACCCTTTCCAACTCTTACCCAACCCTTTCCAACTCTTCCCAACCCTTTCCAACCCTTCCCAACCCTTTCCAACTCTTACCCAACCCTTTCCAACTCTTACCCAACCCTTTCCAACTCTTCCCAACCCTTTCCAACTCTTACCCAACCCTTTCCAACTCTTACCCAACCCTTTCCAACTCTTCCCAACCCTTTCCAACTCTTCCCAACCCTTTCCAACTCTTACCCAACCCTTTCCAACTCTTCCCAACCCTTTCCAACTCTTCCCAACCCTTTCCATGTTGAGGATGTCCCTTCTATCAGCATTTTATCTCATACTACATAATGACTTGTGCGTCCCTGGGTTATGACACGTGTGCTCTGGGTTTGACGGGTAAAACTCTATCTGAGGCGTGTCACTTCTTCCGCTCGGGGGAGATGGAGACAGTCGAGGTCTGGGAGACAGATTGAGAGGGGTGGTGGAGAGGGCAGGAGGGTGTGTGTGTGTGTGTGTGTGTGTTTCTCCCCCAGATGATGTCATCTCCATTAGGGAAGTTCCAGCCATAAAAGACTCCATTGAACCCGCTGCAACCTGGTCTCAGAGCATTTCATATTATTCTATACGTAAATCCCGAGACAATCCATTTAGTATGATGTGTTATGAATTACAATTCGCATTAGCTAACATGCTAAGTAAATGCAAAGTAGCTAAAAATAGCAAGTAGTTGAAAGATTGCTAATTAGCTAAAGTAGTCCTTGATGAGATTCGAACTCACAACCTTTGGGTTGCTAGATGTTCGCGTTATATCCATCAATCAAATGTATTTATAAAGCCCTTCTTACATCCGCCGATGTCACAAAGTGCTGTACAGAAACCCAGCCTAAAACCCCAAACAGCAAGCAATGCAGGTGTAGATTCCTGCCTTTCTAGGGAGTGTTTCCTAGCTGGTGGCTAGGAAACACTCCCTAGAAAGGCAGGAATCTAGGAAGAAACCTAGAGAGGAACCAGGCCCTGTGGGGTGGCCAGTCCTCTTCTGGCTGTGCCGGGTGGAGATGATAACAGAACATGGCCAAGATGTTCAAACGTTCATAGATGAACAGCAGGGTCAGATAATAATAATGCCTACCCATCCACCCCAACCAATAACGTTACCTTTGTTTTTTGCGCTTTGCGTTAAGTAACCATCTGTCTTATACCAAACATAACATATCTTACTAATTTGAGTTTTCCCCTGGATTTACATGTACTATGTTACGTCTAGTCCATGACACCAGGACGTGAACCCAGACCCTTCAATGTAATTTTGATGATGTCATCACTAAGTGACGCAGATGGCTAAAGCAACTGAACCAGACAGGTGGTGATACAGCCGCGGGGCTGCTACACGACTACCGTCAAATCACTCTCCTGTTTGTGAGACAGCAACAACCTCGAACCTCACAGACAGACAGTAGACAGTAGAGAGTCAATGAACTGCAATGATGAAACTTGGCTTTAGTCATTTAGCTTTAGCCGACATTGTTAAGCCATTGAAGTTTTCTGTCACAATACGGGACGAAATAAAAGATTGAAACAAGCGATCGTGAGCAAAGCACTTAGAATAGAAGGAAGTACCCTCCAAGGGTAAGAAGTTGTGACGTCGGCATTGTAACGATTCTGAACTGTAACGGAGTCTTTGCTTTACTCAAACACAATTTGCCCTGATTTGAAATACACATTGCAAACATGTCCCTGAGCAAAAAGTACATTCTGTTCGGATTCTGGTACATACTGTGTGTTAGTGTATCATAATCAGAAACAGGTCTGGTCAGTGAGGTGCCACTGATATCTGTGACATTAATCTGTAGTCTGATATCAGTGACATTAATCTATAGTCTGATATCTGTGACATTAATCTATAGTCTGATATCTGTGACATTAATCTATAGTCTGATATCAGTGACATTCATCTGTAGTCTGATATCTGTGACATTAATCTATAGTCTGATATCAGTGACATTAATCTATAGTCTGATATCAGTGACATTAATCTGTAGTCTGATATCAGTGACATTAATCTACAGTCTGATATCAGTGACATTAATCTATAGTCTGATATCAGTGACATTAATCTATAGTCTGATATCTGTGACATTAATCTATAGTCTGATATCAGTGACATTCATCTGTAGTCTGATATCTGTGACATTAATCTATAGTCTGATATCAGTGACATTAATCTGTAGTCTGATATCAGTGACATTAATCTACAGTCTGATATCAGTGACATTAATCTATAGTCTGATATCAGTGACATTAATCTATAGTCTGATATCAGTGACATTAATCTATAGTCTGATATCAGTGACATTAATCTATAGCCTGATATCAGTGACATTAATCTATAGTCTGATATCTGTGACATTCATCTGTAGTCTGATATCTGTGACATTAATCTGTAGTCTGATATCAGTGACATTAATCTATAGTCTGATATCAGTGACATTAATCTATAGTCTGATATCAGTGACATTAATCTATAGTATGATATCAGTGAAATTAAACTATAGACTGATATCTGTGACATTAATCTATAGTCTGATATCAGTGTCATTAATCTATAGTCTGATTTCAGTGACATTAATCTATAATCTGATATCGGTGACATTAATCTATAGTCTGATATCAGTGACATTAATCTATAGTCTGATATCTGTGTCATTAATCTATAATCTGATATCAGTGACATTAATCTGTAGTCTGATATCAGTGACATTAATCTATAGTCTGATATCAGTGACATTAATCTATAATCTGATATCAGTGACATTAATCTGTAGTCTGATATCAGTGACATTAATCTATAGTCTGATATCAGTGACATTAATCTATAGTCTGATATCAGTGACATTAATCTATAGTCTGATTTCAGTGACATTAATCTGTAGTCTGATATCAGTGACATTAATCTATAGTCTGATATCAGTGACATTAATCTATAGTCTGATATCAGTGACATTAATCTATAGTCTGATATTAGTGACATTAATCTGTAGTCTGACATCTGTGACATTCATCTGTAGTCTGATATCTGTGACATTAATCTGTAGTCTGATATCAGTGACATTAATCTATAGTCTGATATCAGTGACATTAATCTATAGTCTGATATCAGTGACATTAATCTATAGTCTGATATCAGTGACATTAATCTGTAGTCTGACATCTGTGACATTCATCTGTAGTCTGATATCTGTGACATTAATCTGTAGTCTGATATCAGTGACATTAATCTATAGTCTGATATCAGTGACATTAATCTATAGTATGATATCAGTGACATTAATCTATAGTATGATATCAGTGAAATTAAACCATAGACTGATATCTGTGACATTAATCTATAGTCTGATATCAGTGTCATTAATCTATAGTCTGATTTCAGTGACATTAATCTATAATCTGATATCAGTGACATTAATCTATAGTCTGATATCAGTGACATTAATCTATAGTCTGATATCAGTGACATTAATCTATAATCTGATATCAGTGACATTAATCTGTAGTCTGATATCAGTGACATTAATCTATAGTCTGATATCAGTGACATTAATCTATAGTCTGATATCTGTGTCATTAATCTATAATCTGATATCAGTGACATTAATCTGTAGTCTGATATCAGTGACATTAATCTATAGTCTGATATCAGTGACATTAATCTATTATCTGATATCAGTGACATTAATCTGTAGTCTGATATCAGTGACATTAATCTATAGTCTGATATCAGTGACATTAATCTATAGTCTGATATCAGTGACATTAATCTATAGTCTGATTTCAGTGACATTAATCTGTAGTCTGATATCAGTGACATTAATCTATAGTCTGATATCAGTGACATTAATCTGTAGTCTGATATCAGTGACATTAATCTATAGTCTGATATCTGTGACATTAATCTATAATCTGTGTCATTAATCTATAGTCTGATATCAGTGACATGAATCTATAGTCTGATATCAGTGACATTAATCTGTAGTCTGATATCAGTGACATTAATCTATAGTCTGATATCAGTGACATTAATCTATAGTCTGATATCAGTGACATTAATCTATAGTCTGATTTCAGTGACATTAATCTGTAGTCTGATATCAGTGACATTAATCTGTAGTCTGATATCAGTGACATTAATCTGTAGTCTGATATCAGTGACATTAATCTGTAGTCTGATATCTGTGACATTCATCTGTAGTCTGATATCAGTGACATTAATCTATAGTCTGATATCAGTGACATTAATCTATAGTATGATATCAGTGACATTAATCTACAGTCTGATATCAGTGACATTAATCTATAGTATGATATCAGTGACATTAATCTACAGTCTAATATCAGTGACATTAATCTATAATCTGATATCTGTGACATTAATCTATAGTCTGATATCAGTGACATTAATCTATATCAGATATCTGTGACATTAATATATAGTCTGATATCTGTGACATTAATCTACAGTCTGATATCAGTGACATTAATCTATAGTCTGATATCAGTGACATTAATCTACAGTCTGATATCAGTGACATGAATCTATAATCTGTGTCATTAATCTATAATCTGATATCAGTGACATTAATCTATATCTGATATCTGTGACATTAATATATAGTCTGATATCTGTGACATTAATCTACAGTCTGATATCAGTGACATTAATCTATAGTCTGATATCAGTGACATTAATCTACAGTCTGATATCAGTGACATGAATCTATAATCTGTGTCATTAATCTATAATCTGATATCAGTGACATTAATCTATAGTCTGATATCAGTGACATTAATCTATAATCTGATATCAGTGACATTAATCTATAGTCTGATATCTGTGACATTAATCTACAGTCTGATATCAGTGACATTAATCTACAGTCTGATATCAGTGACATGAATCTATAATCTGTGTCATTAATCTATAGTCTGATATCAGTGACATTAATCTATAGTCTGATATCAGTGACATTAATCTATAGTCTGATATCAGTGACATTAATCTATAGTCTGATATCAGTGACATTAATCTATAGTCTGATATCAGTGTCATTAATCTATAGTCTGATATCTGTGTTATTAATCTATTGTCTGATAGCTGTGTCATTAATCTATAATCTGTGTCATTAATCTATAGTCTGATATCAGTGTCATTAATCTATAGTCTGATATCAGTGTCATTAATCTATATTCTGATATCTGTGACATTAATCTATAATCTGTGACATTAATCTATAGTCTGATATCTGTGTCATTAATCTATAGTCTGATAGCTGTGTCATTAATCTATAGTCTGATATCAGTGTCATTAATCTATAGTTTTATATCAGTGACATTAATCTATAGTCTGATATCAGTGACATTAATCTGCGGTCTGATATCAGTGTCATTAATCTATAGTCTGATATCAGTGACATTAATCTATAGTCTGATATCAGTGTCATTAATCTATAGTCTGATATCAGTGACATTAATCTACAGTCTGATATCTATGGTCTGATATCATTGACATTAATCTATAATCTGTGTCATTAATCTATAGTCTGATATCTGTGTCATTAATCTATATTCTGATATCTGTGACATTAATCTATAATATGTGACATTAATCTATAGTCTGATATCTGTGTCATTAATCTATAGTCTGATATATGTGTCATTAATGTACAGTCTGATATCAGTGACATGAATCTATAGTTTTATATCTGTGACATGAATCTATAATCTGTGACATTACTTCTATAGTCAGATATCTGTGACATTAACCAATATTCTGATATGTTTCATTAATCTATAGTCAGATATCTGTGACATTACTTCTATAGTCTGATATCTGTGACATGAATCTATAGTGTGATATCAGTGACATTAATCTATAGTGAGATATCTGTGTCATTAATCTATAGTCAGATATCTGTGTCATGAATCTATAGTCAGATATCTGTGGCATTAATCTATAGTCTGATATCAGTGACATTAATCTATAATCTGTTTCATTAATCTATAGTCAGATATCTGTGACATTAACCTATATTCTGATATCTGTGTCATTAATCTATCATCTGTGATATTAATCTATAGTCTGATAGCCCACCTAACTCTAGTCTGGGGGAAGGAGACCCCACATTTCACCTACCTAACTCTAGTCTGGGGGAAGGAGACGTCAGACGCATATGATTTTTTTACATGAATTACTGTAAATCCACTCCTGAAGGACATGACTAACTTCCCTCACCCTCCACCTAGCCCCCATCATGAGTGCCTCAGTCCAGATGACAATAATCTGTGGACTCCCTGAGCGAGTTTCCACCTGAAGGCTCAGACTGTTCTGTGTCCATCTCTGGCTCCCGTGTCTCCCTGAGCGAGTTTCCACCTGAAGGCTCAGACCTTTCTGTTTCCATGTCTGGTGCCCGTGTCTCCCTGAGCGAGTTTCCACCTGAAGGATCAGACTGTTCTGTGTCCATCTGTGGCGCCCGTGTCTCACTGAGCGAGTTTCCACCTGAAGGCTCAGACTGTTCTGTGTCCATCTCTGGCTCCCGTGTCTCCCTGAGCGAGTTTCCACCTGAAGGCTCAGACTGTTCTGTTTCCAACTCTGGCTCCCGTGTCTCCCTGAGCGAGTTTCCACCTGAAGGCTCAGACTGTTCTGTTTCCATCTCTGGCTCCCGTGTCTCCCTGAGCGAGTTTCCACCTGAAGCCTCAGACTGTTCTGTGTCCATCTCTGGCTCCTGTGTCTCCCTGAGCGAGTTTCCACCTGAAGGCTCAGACCTTTCTGTTTCCATGTCTGGTGCCCGTGTCTCACTGAGCGAGTTTCCACCTGAAGGCTCAGACCTTTCTGTTCCCATGTCTGGTGCCCGTGTCTCACTGAGCGAGTTTCCACCTGAAGGCTCAGACGGTTCTGTTTCCATCTCTGGGGCCCGTGTCTCACTGAGCGAGTTCCCACCTGAAGGCTCAGACTGTTCTGTTTCCATGTCTGGCGCCCGTGTCTCCCTGAGCGAGTTTCCACCTGAAGGCTCAGACTGTTCTGTTTCCATGTCTGGCGCCCGTGTCTCACTGAGCGAGTTTCCACCTGAAGGCTCAGACCTTTCTGTTTCCATGTCTGGCGCCCGTGTCTCCCTGAGCGAGTTTCCACCTGAAGGCTCAGACCTTTCTGTGTCTATCTCTGGCTCCCGTGTCTCCCTGAGCGAGTTTCCACCTGAAGGCTCAGACTGTTCTGTGTCCATCTGTGGCGCCCGTGTCTCACTGAGCGAGTTTCCACCTGAAGGCTCAGACCTTTCTGTTTCCATCTCTGGCTCCCGTGTCTCCCTGAGCGAGTTTCCACCTGAAGGCTCAGACTGTTCTGTTTCCATCTCTGGCTCCCGTGTCTCCCTGAGCGAGTTTCCACCTGAAGGCTCAGACTGTTCTGTTTCCATCTCTGGCTCCCGTGTCTCCCTGAGCGAGTTTCCACCTGAAGCCTCAGACTGTTCTGTGTCCATCTCTGGCTCCTGTGTCTCCCTGAGCGAGTTTCCACCTGAAGGCTCAGACCTTTCTGTTTCCATGTCTGGTGCCCGTGTCTCACTGAGCGAGTTTCCACCTGAAGGCTCAGACTGTTCTGTTTCCATCTCTGGCGCCCGTGTCTCACTGAGCGAGTTCCCACCTGAAGGCTCAGACTGTTCTGTTTCCATGTCTGGCGCCCGTGTCTCCCTGAGCGAGTTTCCACCTGAAGGCTCAGACTGTTCTGTTTCCATCTCTGGCTCCCGTGTCTCCCTGAGCGAGTTTCCACCTGAAGCCTCAGACTGTTCTGTGTCCATCTCTGGCTCCTGTGTCTCCCTGAGCGAGTTTCCACCTGAAGGCTCAGACCTTTCTGTTTCCATGTCTGGTGCCCGTGTCTCACTGAGCGAGTTTCCACCTGAAGGCTCAGACTGTTCTGTTTCCATCTCTGGCGCCCGTGTCTCACTGAGCGAGTTCCCACCTGAAGGCTCAGACTGTTCTGTTTCCATGTCTGGCGCCCGTGTCTCACTGAGCGAGTTTCCACCTGAAGGCTCAGACCTTTCTGTTTCCATGTCTGGCGCCCGTGTCTCCCTGAGCGAGTTTCCACCTGAAGGCTCAGACCTTTCTGTGTCTATCTCTGGCTCCCGTGTCTCCCTGAGCGAGTTTCCACCTGAAGGCTCAGACTGTTCTGTTTCCATCTCTGGCGCCCGTGTCTCCCTGAGCGAGTTTCCACCTGAAGGCTCAGACTGTTCTGTGTCCATATCTGGTGCCCGTGTCTCCCTGAGCGAGTTTCCACCTGAAGGCTCAGACTGTTCTGTTTCCATCTCTGGCTCCCGTGTCTCCCTGAGCGAGTTTCCACCTGAAGCCTCAGACTGTTCTGTGTCCATCTCTGGCTCCTGTGTCTCCCTGAGCGAGTTTCCACCTGAAGGCTCAGACCTTTCTGTTTCCATGTCTGGTGCCCGTGTCTCACTGAGCGAGTTTCCACCTGAAGGCTCAGACCTTTCTGTTTCCATGTCTGGTGCCCGTGTCTCACTGAGCGAGTTTCCACCTGAAGGCTCAGACTGTTCTGTTTCCATCTCTGGGGCCCGTGTCTCACTGAGCGAGTTCCCACCTGAAGGCTCAGACTGTTCGGTTTCCATGTCTGGCGCCCGTGTCTCCCTGAGCGAGTTTCCACCTGAAGGCTCAGACTGTTCTGTTTCCATGTCTGGCGCCCGTGTCTCACTGAGCGAGTTTCCACCTGAAGGCTCAGACCTTTCTGTTTCCATGTCTGGCGCCCGTGTCTCCCTGAGCGAGTTTCCACCTGAAGGCTCAGACCTTTCTGTTTCCATGTCTGGCGCCCGTGTCTCCCTGAGCGAGTTTCCACCTGAAGGCTCAGACCTTTCTGTGTCTATCTCTGGCTCCCGTGTCTCCCTGAGCGAGTTTCCACCTGAAGGCTCAGACTGTTCTGTGTCCATCTGTGGCGCCCGTGTCTCACTGAGCGAGTTTCCACCTGAAGGCTCAGACCTTTCTGTTTCCATCTCTGGCTCCCGTGTCTCCCTGAGCGAGTTTCCACCTGAAGGCTCAGACTGTTCTGTTTCCATCTCTGGCTCCCGTGTCTCCCTGAGCGAGTTTCCACCTGAAGGCTCAGACTGTTCTGTTTCCATCTCTGGCTCCCGTGTCTCCCTGAGCGAGTTTCCACCTGAAGCCTCAGACTGTTCTGTGTCCATCTCTGGCTCCTGTGTCTCCCTGAGCGAGTTTCCACCTGAAGGCTCAGACCTTTCTGTTTCCATGTCTGGTGCCCGTGTCTCACTGAGCGAGTTTCCACCTGAAGGCTCAGACCTTTCTGTTTCCATGTCTGGTGCCCGTGTCTCACTGAGCGAGTTTCCACCTGAAGGCTCAGACTGTTCTGTTTCCATCTCTGGCGCCCGTGTCTCACTGAGCGAGTTCCCACCTGAAGGCTCAGACTGTTCTGTTTCCATGTCTGGCGCCCGTGTCTCCCTGAGCGAGTTTCCACCTGAAGGCTCAGACTGTTCTGTTTCCATGTCTGGCGCCCGTGTCTCACTGAGCGAGTTTCCACCTGAAGGCTCAGACCTTTCTGTTTCCATGTCTGGCGCCCGTGTCTCCCTGAGCGAGTTTCCACCTGAAGGCTCAGACCTTTCTGTGTCTATCTCTGGCTCCCGTGTCTCCCTGAGCGAGTTTCCACCTGAAGGCTCAGACTGTTCTGTTTCCATCTCTGGCGCCGGTGTCTCCCTGAGCGAGTTTCCACCTGAAGGCTCAGACTGTTCTGTGTCCATATCTGGCGCCCATGTCTCCCTGAGCGAGTTTCCACCTGAAGGCTCAGACTGTTCTGTTTCCATATCTGGCGCCCGTGTCTCCCTGAGCGAGTTTCCACCTGAAGGCTCAGACTGTTCTGTGTCCATATCTGGCGCCCGTGCCTCACTGAGCGAGTTTCCACCTGAAGGCTCAGACTGTTCTGTTTCCATGTCTGGCGCCCGTGTCTCCCTGAGCGAGTTTCCACCTGAAGGCTCAGACTGTTCTGTTTCCATATCTGGCGCCCGTGTCTCCCTGAGCGAGTTTCCACCTGAAGGCTCAGACTGTTCTGTTTCCATATCTGGCGCCCGTGTCTCCCTGAGCGAGTTTCCACCTGAAGGCTCAGACTGTTCTGTTTCCATCTCTGGCGCCCGTGTCTCACTGAGCGAGTTTCCACCTGAAGGCTCCGACTGTTCTGTGTCAATCTGTGGCGCCCGTGTCTCACTGAGCGAGTTTCCACCTGAAGGCTCAGACCTTTCTGTGTCCATCTCTGGCGCCCGTGTCTCCCTGAGCGAGTTTCCACCTGAAGGCTCAGACTGTTCTGTGTCAATCTGTGGCGCCCGTGTCTCACTGAGCGAGTTTCCACCTGAAGGCTCAGACCTTTCTGTTTCCATGTCTGGCGCCCGTGTCTCACTGAGCGAGTTTCCACCTGAAGGCTCAGACCTTTCTGTTTCCATGTCTGGCGCCCGTGTCTCCCTGAGCGAGTTTCCACCTGAAGGCTCAGACCTTTCTGTTTCCATGTCTGGCGCCCGTGTCTCCCTGAGCGAGTTTCCACCTGAAGGCTCAGACTGTTCTGTTTCCATCTCTGGCGCCCGTGTCTCACTGAGCGAGTTTCCACCTGAAGGCTCAGACTGTTCTGTTTCCATCTCTGGCGCCCGTGTCTCCCTGAGCGAGTTTCCACCTGAAGGCTCAGACTGTTCTGTTTCCATCTCTGGCGCCCGTGTCTCACTGAGCGAGTTTCCACCTGAAGGCTCAGACTGTTCTGTTTCCATGTCTGGCGCCCGTGTCTCCCTGAGCGAGTTTCCACCTGAAGGCTCAGACCTTTCTGTGTCCATCTCTGGCGCCCGTGTCTCCCTGAGCGAGTTTCCACCTGAAGGCTCAGACTGTTCTGTTTCCATCTCTGGCGCCCGTGTCTCACTGAGCCATGTGTCCAGCGGAACTGTTCTGACTTGGGGTCTCCAGGCCACCGTTACTTTTCATCTGGCGTTTACATCACAACGGGCTAACAGTGAACATGGGGTTTTTAACACCTTCTCCCATAGTAACTGTCTTAATGATACAGAGGTTGTTGTTTCTGCTCACCTCAAGTCTCTAGTGTCACACACTCCTGATGGAAACACGGTTCCCAGAAACGAACACAGGAGCTGACATTCAAATAAACTCTGGTGACATACTGGTGTGTGATGGAGAAAGAGTGATGGAACAAGGCCATAAGTGAAGTCACACTCAGCATTTGCTCTACATGTAACCTTCCCCAAGAGATCTGTGGATGAACTGGCCAGCCCTCACTACAACCTGCCCCCAGCCAGCCCTCACTACAACCTGCCCCCAGCCAGCTGGAAGTTGTCAAATAGCCCTTTGGATGACACAGGCCCTGGGCTGCACTGTCATGCACCGCTGCCCAGCCAGCCACTAACCCTGATCAGTCAAGCAGAGCCAGTCACTAACCCTGAACAGTCAAGCAGAGCCAGCCACTAACCCTGAACAGTCAAGCAGAGCCAGTCACTAACCCTGAACAGTCAAGCAGAGCCAGTCACTAACCCTGAACAGTCAAGCAGAGCCAGCCACTAACCCTGAACAGTCAAGCAGAGCCAGCCACTAACAGTCAAGCAGAGCCAGTCACTAACAGTCAAGCAGAGCCAGTCACTAACCCTGAACAGTCAAGCAGAGCCAGTCACTAACCCTGAACAGTCAAGCAGAGCCAGCCACTAACCCTGAACAGTCAAGCAGAGCCAGTCACTAACCCTGAACAGTCAAGCAGAGCCAGTCACTAACCCTGAACAGTCAAGCAGAGCCAGCCACTAACCCTGAACAGTCAAGCAGAGCCAGTCACTAACCCTGAACAGTCAAGCAGAGCCAGTCACTAACCCTGAAGAGTCAAGCAGAGCCAGTCACTAACCCTGATCAGTCAAGCAGAGCCAGCCACTAACCCTGAACAGTCAAGCAGAGCCAGCCACTAACCCTGAACAGTCAAGCAGAGCCAGCCACTAACCCTGATCAGTCAAGCAGAGCCAGCCACTAACCCTGAACAGTCAAGCAGAGCCAGTCACTAACCCTGAACAGTCAAGCAGAGCCAGTCACTAACCCTGAACAGTCAAGCAGAGCCAGTCACTAACCCTGAACAGTCAAGCAGAGCCAGTCACTAACAGTCAAGCAGAGCCAGTCACTAACAGTCAAGCAGAGCCAGTCACTAACAGTCAAGCAGAGCCAGTCACTAACCCTGAACAGTCAAGCAGAGCCAGTCACTAACAGTCAAGCAGAGCCAGTCACTAACAGTCAAGCAGAGCCAGTCACTAACCCTGAACAGTCAAGCAGAGCCAGCCGCTGGTTTTGAGGACAAGCTATTTTTCCTTCCATTAAACTGAATCTCATCCTGTGAAATAACGGCGTAACGGCAGTTTAAAAGTCCCTCTGCAGACACAGACCTGGAAGAGTCCTAGTTGGCTGTGATCGTGTTCTATTTGCAACTGATTGGTTGTCCAGGGTTGTTAATCTGTCACCGATTGGCTGGTCAAGAACAAAGATGTTAAAAACGGATCAGAGATGAGCTACTCTCTGATTAGCTAAGAAGCAGTAAAAGTGGCTGAGTGACTTACTGCTGCTATAGAGGTCCTATCACCACTCTCTTCTCATGGTGATGATGCTGCTATAGAGGTCCTATCACCACTCTCTTCTCATGGTGATGATGTTGTTACAGAGGTCCTATCACCACTCTCTTCTCATTGTGATGCTGTTACAGAGGTCCTATCACCACTCTCTTCTCATTGTGGTGATGCTGCTATAGAGGTCCAATCACCACTCTCTCATCATGGTGATGATGTTGCTATAGAGGTCCTATCACCACTCTCTTCTCATTGTGATGATGATGCTGGTACAGAGGTCCTATCACCACTCTCTTCTCATTGTGATGCTGTTACAGAGGTCCTATCAACACTCTCTTCTCATTGTGATGATGATGATGCTGGTACAGAGGTCCTATCACCACTCTCTTTTCATCGTGGTGATGATGATGCTGCTATAGAGGTCCTATCACCACTCTCTTCTCATTGTGGTGATGCTGTTACAGAGGTCCTATCATCACTCTCTTCTCATTGTGGTGATGCTGGTACAGAGGTCCTATCACCATTCTCTTCTCATTGTGATGCTGTTGTTACAGAGGTCCTATCACCACTCTCTCATCATTGTGATGCTGTTGTTACAGAGGTCCTATCAACACTCTCTTCTCATTGTGATGCTGTTGTTACAGAGGTCCTATCAACACTCTCTTCTCATTGTGATGCTGTTGTTACAGAGGTCCTGTCACCACTGTCTTCTCATTGTGGTGATGGGGGATCGTTGCTGTTCTGGTGATCTTCCGTTCTCCCCCTGTTTTCACTGGCCTGGTGTCAAACGTTAACAGGTTTCTGCTTGCTTTCGTTTGACACAGTGAGAAGCATTAGCTCACCGAAAAGTTCAGCACATTTAGACCAAAGTCTACAGTACTGTAGTTGTTGATGGTCCGAGTAAATAACTGAGCAAAAAATATTTAGACATATTTAGACATTCGCTTTATGATCAACAAGGGGAGATAATCATTTAATGATTTATCTGGATTGACAGCCGCAGATAGTCAAGTACGTCATTAATCACTTTGCTGTATCTAAAAGGGTTCTTTATCCCTCCGAACCCACCACCCTGCAGCCTCAAATCAAAACAGGAGAGAAACATACATCACATGGAGATCACTTCAAAAAGCAACTGACCCCCATTTCTTAAATACTGTCAACTCTCTCTCACCTCTCTTCTCTCTTCCGAAGATGATTGGCCGATCCATCTCACCAAATACAAACACCCACTAAGTTATTATTATTATTACATACCCCCCCCCCCAGGTCAGGGGTCAACAGGTCAAACCCCTGAGCCCCAGTCAAAGGCCTGGCGGGTGGTCCCCGGGGGAGGAAGGGAGGGGTCCAATTTAACCTCCAGCAGAACAATAAACACCAGTTGATGAGGGAATGGGGGGGGGGGGGGGGTAGATAGTTCCCTCTTTGTAAAGTTAGTGGTCTCACTATTGTCTTCTTTAGGGGTGTGTGTTTATCAGAACTGGTTTAAACTCCAGCTTGTATAAGAGTTGGAGTTGTATAGGAGTTGGAGTTGTATTGGAGTTGGAGTTGTATAGGAGTTGGAGTTGTACAAGAGTTGGAGTTGTATAGGAGTTGTATAGGAGTTGTATAGGAGTTGTATAGGAGTTGTATAGGAGTTGGAGTTGTATTGGAGTTGGAGTTGTATAGGAGTTGAAGTTGTATAGGAGTTGGAGTTGTATAGGAGTTGTATAGGAGTTGGAGTTGTATAGGAGTTGGAGTTGTATAGGAGATGTATAGGAGTTGCTCTCCTAAAGTGGCACCGTGCTGTAGGGCAGGACATTGTTTGACCAATTTCCTGTCCATTAGCAGTAATTAAGTGGTTGTCGGTAATTGCTGCACAGACTGTCTCTTTGGGAATGCAGCAGAGTGAATGTCTGTGAGACCGGCGGCTGCTGTTCAAGAAGAACACTGTTAACGTGTCTGGTTAATAAAGCCGTCCCTTCAGACGTTAGTGAGCAGTAGGAATGTGCTACTTTTTCTACCATGTCAACGTTGAACCACTTTCCACAGAACCACAGAATGGAGATACAGAGGGTGGTGATATGAAGGTTTCACCTCCCAGTAACAGACATCACATATGAAGGTTTCACCTCCCAGTAACAGACATCACATATGAAGGTTTCACCTCCTAGTAACAGACATCACATATGAAGGTTTCACCTCCCAGTAACAGACATCACATATGAAGGTTTCACCTCCCAGTAACAGACATCACATATGAAGGTTTCACCTCCCAGTAATAGACATCACATGTGAAGGTTTCACCTCCCAGTAACAGACATCACATATGAAGGTTTCACCTCCTAGTAACAGACATCACATATGAAGGTTTCACCTCCCAGTAACAGACATCACATATGGTTTCACCTCCTAGTAACAGACATCACATATGAAGGTTTCACCTCCTAGTAACAGACATCACATATGAAGGTTTCACCTCCCAGTAACAGACATCACATATGAAGGTTTCACCTCCCAGTAACAGACATCACATATGAAGGTTTCACCTCCCAGTAACAGACATCACATATGAAGGTTTCACCTCCCAGTAACAGACATCACATATGAAGGTTTCACCTCCCAGTGACAGACATCAAATATGAAGGTTTCACCTCCCAGTAACAGACATCACATATGAAGTTTACACCTCCCAGTAACAGACATCACATATGAAGGTTACACCTCCCAGTAACAGACATCACATATGAAGGTTTCACCACCCAGTAACAGACATCACATATGAAGGTTTCACCTCCCAGTAACAGACATCACATATGAAGGTTTCACCTCCTAGTAACAGACATCACATATGAAGGTTACACCTCCCAGTAACAGACATCACATGTGAAGGTTGCTACATCCCAGAACACCTGATGGTCAGTTACATCTAATTAGCATCAATAAACAACCAGACAACACACCTGGCAGAAACACCAACCAACACACACAACACCTGGCAGAAACACCAACCAACACACACAACACCTAGCAGAAACACCAACCAACACACACAACACCTGGCAGAAACACCAACCAACACACACAACACCTGGCAGAAACACCAACTAACACACACCACACCTGGCAGAAACACCAACTAACACACACAACACCTGGCAGAAGGACCAACACACACCAACACCTGGCAGAAGGACCAACCAACACACCAACACCTGGCAGAAACACCAACTAACACACACCACACCTGGCAGAAACACCAACTAACACACACCAACACCTGGCAGAAGGACTAACACACACCAACACCTGGCAGAAACACCAACTAACACACACCAAGACCTGGCAGAAACACCAACTAACACACACCAACACCTAGCAGAAGGACTAACACACACCAACACCTGGCAGAAGGACTAACACACACCAACACCTGGCAGAAGGACTAACACACACCAACACCTAGCAGAAGGACTAACACACACCAACACCTAGCAGAAGGACTAACACACACCAACACCTAGCAGAAGGACTAACACACACCAACACCTGGCAGAAGGACTAACACACACCAACACCTAGCAGAAGGACTAACAAACACCAACACCTAGCAGAAGGACTAACACACACCAACACCTAGCAGAAGGACTAACACACACCAACACCTGGCAGAAGGACTAACACACACCAACACCTGGCAGAAGGACTAACACACACCAACACCTAGCAGAAGGACTAACACACACCAACACCTGGCAGAAACACCAACTAACACACACCAACACCTGGCAGAAGGACTAACACACACCAACACCTGGCAGAAACACCAACTAACACACACCAACACCTGGCAGAAACACCAACTAACACACACCAACACCTAGCAGAAGGACTAACACACACCAACACCTGGCAGAAGGACTAACACACACCAACACCTGGCAGAAGGACTAACACACACCAACACCTAGCAGAAGGACTAACACACACCAACACCTAGCAGAAGGACTAACACACACCAACACCTAGCAGAAGGACTAACACACACCAACACCTGGCAGAAGGACTAACACACACCAACACCTAGCAGAAGGACTAACAAACACCAACACCTGGCAGAAGGACTAACACACACCAACACCTAGCAGAAGGACTAACACACACCAACACCTGGCAGAAGGACTAACACACACCAACACCTAGCAGAAGGACTAACACACACCAACACCTGGCAGAAGGACCATCAAACACACAACAACACCTGGCAGAAGGACCAACTAACACACACCAACACCTGGCAGAAACACCAACTAACACACACAACACCTGGCAGAAACACCAACTAACACACACAACACCTGGCAGAAACACCAACTAACACACACCAACACCTGGCAAAAACACCAACTAACACACACACAACACCTGGCAGAAGGACCAACACACACCAACACCTGGCAGAAACACCAACTAACACACACCAACACCTGGCAAAAACACCAATTAACACACACAAAACCTGGCAGAAACACCAACTAACACACACAACACCTGGCAGAAACACCAACTAACACACACAACACATGGCAGAAACACCAACTAACACACACAACACCTGGCAGAAACACCAACTAACACACACCAACACCTGGCAAAAACACCAATTAACACACACAACACCTGGCAGAAACACCAACTAACACACACACAACACCTGGCAGAAGGACCAACACACACCAACACCTGGCAGAAACTCCAACTAACACACACAACACCTGGCAGAAGGACCAACACACACCAACACCTGGCAGAAACACCAACTAACACACACAACACCTAGCAGAAGGACTAACACACACCAACACCTGGCAGAAACACCAACTGACACACACAACACCTAGCAGAAGGACCAACACACACCAACACCTGGCAGAAACACCAACTAACACACACAACACCTAGCAGAAGGACTAACACACACCAACACCTGGCAGAAACACCAACTGACACACACAACACCTAGCAGAAGGACCAACACACACCAACACCTGGCAGAAACTCCAACTAACACACACAACACCTGGCAGAAGGACCAACACACACCAACACCTGGCAGAAACACCAACTAACACACACAACACCTAGCAGAAGGACCAACACACACCAACACCTGGCAGAAACTCCAACTAACACACACCAACACCTGGCAGAAACACCAACTAACACACACAACACCTAGCAGAAGGACTAACACACACCAACACCTGGCAGAAACACCAACTGACACACACCAACACCTGGCAGAAGGACCAACACACACCAAACACCTGGCAGAAGGACCAACACACACCAAACACCTGGCAGAAGGACCAACAAACACCAACACCTGGCAGAAGGACCAACACACACCAAACACCTGGCAGAAGGACCAACACACACCAAACACCTGGCAGAAGGACCAACACACACCAAACACCTGGCAGAAGGAGTATCAAAGCTCCACTTCTCGTACCTGAGCAGGTTCTGCAGACCTTCCTTGCTGGAGTTTCTCCTTAGTAAATGACCAGACATGTCTTCTTCTCCTCTGTTTGTCTCAGCCCTCAGCAGAATGACAACCAGGTAATCTGTTCCTCTTTAAAACACTGCTGTCTTTCTCCCTCAGTGAGCGGCGGCAGTCAGAGAGGACTGGAGAGTTCCAGGAAGGGCTCTCTTCTGTCTCTTTATGTGGTGTTTCCTTCCCCTCTCTCTCTGTCTCTAATCTCTCTCTCTCAACTCCCTCTCTCTCTCTCTCTTCTCTCTCTCTCTCTCTCTCTCTCTCTCTCTCTCTCTCTCTCTCTGTCTCTAATCTCTCTCTCTCAACGCCCTCTCTCTCTCTCTCTTTTCTCTCTCTCTCTCTATTTCTCTGTCTCTCTATTTTCTCTCTCTCTCTCTCTCTCTATTTTCTCTTTCTCTCTCTCTCTATTTTCTCTTTCTCTCTCTCTCTCTCTATTTCTCTCCCTCTATTTCTCTCTCTCTCTTTCACACAAACACAGGACTTCCTTTAGATCCCCTCTCCTCTGATGCTTGATGGCAATGTAAAGACTCTCCCTCTCTTTCACCAACTCTTTCTCTCTCTCATAAGACAGGCTTTAGTCACAGCCCGGCCTCCCTCCCTCCCTCTCCTCCTCCTCCCTCTCCTCCTCCTTCCTCTGCTCCTCCCTCCCTTGCTCCCGCATGTTGTTTTCATTGAGGGCTTTAGAAAACCTGGCCATGCACCCCCCCCCCCCCCCTCCCATGATTCTGCAGGAGACCTCTGGGGTCATGTGACTTTCCCCAGGGGAAAAGAAAGATGATATCCACACAATTGTTCTCTGATAAACCACACACACATACAAACACACACACACGGACACAGACACATATGCACACAAACACACACATACACACACACACACCTTTTTTATTTTATTACACCTTTATTTAACCAGGTAGGCCAGATCACCTTTATTTAACCAGGTAGGCCAGATCACCTTTATTTAACCAGGTAGGCCAGATCACCTTTATTTAACCAGGTAGACCAGATCACCTTTATTTAACCAGGTAGACCAGGTCACCTTTATTTAACCAGGTAGACCAGATCACCTTTATTTAACCAGGTAGACCAGATCACCTTTATTTAACCAGGTAGACCAGATCACCTTTATTTAACCAGGTAGACCAGATCACCTTTATTTAACCAGGTAGACCAGATCACCTTTATTTAACCAGGTAGACCAGATCACCTTTATTTAACCAGGTAGACCAGATCACCTTTATTTAACCAGGTGGACCAGATCACCTTTATTTAACCAGGTAGACCAGATCACCTTTATTTAACCAGGTAGACCAGATCACCTTTATTTAACCAGGTAGACCAGATCACCTTTATTTAACCAGGTAGACCAGGTCACCTTTATTTAACCAGGTAGACCAGATCACCTTTATTTAACCAGGTAGACCAGGTCACCTTTATTTAACCAGGTAGACCAGATCACCTTTATTTAACCAGGTAGACCAGGTCACCTTTATTTAACCAGGTAGACCAGATCACCTTTATTTAACCAGGTAGACCAGATCACCTTTATTTAACCAGGTAGACCAGATCACCTTTATTTAACCAGGTAGACCAGATCACCTTTATTTAACCAGGTAGACCAGATCACCTTTATTTAACCAGGTAGACCAGATCACCTTTATTTAACCAGGTAGACCAGATCACCTTTATTTAACCAGGTAGACCAGATCACCTTTATTTAACCAGGTAGACCAGATCACCTTTATTTAACCAGGTAGACCAGATCACCTTTATTTAACCAGGTAGGCCAGATCACCTTTATTTAACCAGGTAGACCAGATCACCTTTATTTAACCAGGTAGACCAGATCACCTTTATTTAACCAGGTAGACCAGATCACCTTTATTTAACCAGGTAGACCAGATCACCTTTATTTAACCAGGTAGACCAGATCACCTTTATTTAACCAGGTAGACCAGATCACCTTTATTTAACCAGGTAGACCACAACTACGACCTGGCCAAGATAAAGCAAAGCAGTTCGACACATACAACAACACAGAGTTACACAACAAATGAAGAAAACATACATGCACACAAACACATACATACACACACACACACACACACACACACACACACGCACGCACAATGTTATGTGAGGTCATTAATGGGTGAATATAAATTCCTGTGTAAATACTCACAGCAACAGCTTTTCCAGTCAGGCATAAATATTAGATAGAACCTGGTGTATTGGTGAGGAACAACTGTAATCACCTCAGCACATCTGTCATGCTGTTCCCCATTCGCTTGTGTGTGTGTGTGTGTGTGTGTGTGTGTGTGTGTGTGTGTGTGTGTGTGTGTGTGTGTGTGTGTGTGTGTGTGTGTGTGTGTGTGTGTGTGTGTGTGTGTGTGTGTGTGACTAATCTAACCTCCATATCCAACAGCAACATGCTACTAGCTGTAATCAGCTGAGGAGGGTCAGGTTGGTGTCCGTTCAGGAAGCTACTCTACAGACAGCTGAGGGGGGTCAGGTTGGTGTCCGTTCAGGAAGCTACTCTACAGACAGCTGAGGAGGGTCAGGTTGGTGTCCGTTCAGGAAGCTACTCTACAGACAGCTGAGGAGGGTCAGGTTGGTGTCCGTACAGGAAGCTACTCTACAGACAGCTGAGGAGGGTCAGGTTGGTGTCCGTTCAGGAAGCTACTCTACAGACAGCTGAGGAGGGTCAGGTTGGTGTCCGTTCAGGAAGCTACTCTACAGACAGCTGAGGAGGGTCAGGTTGGT
>NC_143047.1:44815000-44832500 GCF_057628025.1 Oncorhynchus mykiss
CTCGGACTGGAGAGATCATACCTGACTGAACCAGAGACACTCGGACTGGAGATATCATACCTGACTGAACCAGAGACACTCGTCTGGACTGGAGATATCATACCTGACTGAACTAGAGATACTCTTCTGGACTGTAGATATCATACCTGACTGAACCAGAGATACTCGTCTGGACTGGAGATATCATACCTGACTGAACCAGAGACACTCGGACTGTAGATATCATACCTGACTGAACCAGAGACACTCGGACTGGAGATATCATACCTGACTGAACCAGAGACACTCGTCTGGACTGGAGATATCATACCTGACTGAACCAGAGAAACTCTTCTGGACTGGAAATATCATACCTGACTGAACTAGAGACACTCTACTGGACTGGAGATATCATACCTGACTGAACCAGAGATACTCTTCTGGACTGGAGATATCATACCTGACTGAACCAGAGATACTCTTCTGGACTGTAGATATCATACCTGACTGAACCAGAGACACTCGCCTGGACTGGAGATATCATACCTGACTGAACCAGAGACTCTCTTCTGGACTGTAGAGATCATACCTGACTGAACCAGAGATACTCGTCTGGACTGTAGATATCATACCTGACTGAACCAGAGACACTCGGACTGGAGATATCATACCTGACTGAATCAGAGATACTCTTCTGGACTGGAGATATCATACCTGACTGAATCAGAGACACTCGGACTGGAGATATCATACCTGACTGAACCAGAGACACTCGGACTGGAGATATCATACCTGACTGAATCAGAGATACTCTTCTGGACTGTAGATATCATACCTGACTGAACCAGAGACACTCGTCTGGACTGGAGATATCATACCTGACTGAACCAGAGACACTCGGACTGGAGATATCATACCTGACTGAACCAGAGACACTCGGACTGGAGATATCATACCTGACTGAACCAGAGACACTCGTCTGGAGATATCATACCTGACTGAACCAGAGACACTCGTCTGGACTGGGGATATCATACCTGACTGAACCAGAGACACTCGTCTGGACTGTAGATATCATACCTGACAGAACTAGAGATACTCTTCTGGACTGGAGATATCATACCTGACTGAACCAGAGATACTCTTCTGGACTGGAGATATCATTCCTGACTGAACCAGAGACACACTCGCCTGGACTGTAGATATCATACCTGACTGAACCAGAGACACTCGGACTGGAGATATCATACCTGACTGAACCAGAGACACTCGTCTGGACCTGGGTTGAAATACCATTTTAAATAATGTATCTGAGCCTAGGCTTAATGGACCAATAGAATAGTTCCAAAACTGTAGGCCATTCCAGGAAAGCTGGAGAAAACTATAAAATCTATTAAAAGATTTCAGATAATATTTGAGCCCAGGTCTCGTTGAGAAACAATAATCGTTTGAGTCATGAATGGAAGCATGAGGTAATTCACACACCAACTGCAGTTATTTCCTAGACCCAGTGATGACGTAACGTTTGAGGCAACAATTTAACTAAGAACAATGTTGGCTCTCACCTACTGCATTGTGTACCACATGTGTTTTCAATCAGGTCCTCTCGTCATACAGTATAACAGCATGGTCTATATAACAGCATGGTCTATATAACAGCATGGTCTATATAGCAGCATGGTCTATATAGCAGCATGGTCTATATAACAGCATGGTCTATATAACAGCATGGTCTATATAACAGCATGGTCTATATAGCAGCATGGTCTATATATATAACAGCATGGTCTATATAACAGCATGGTCCATATAACAGCATGGTCTATATAACAGCATGGTCTATATAGCAGCATGGTCTATATATATAACAGCATGGTCTATATAACAGCATGGTCTATATAACAGCATGGTCTATATAACAGCATGGTCTATATAACAGCATGGTCTATATATCAGCATGGTCTATATATATATATAACAGCATGGTCTATATAACAGCATGGTCCATATAACAGCATGGTCTATATATCAGCATGGTCTATATATATATATAACAGCATGGTCTATATAACAGCATGGTCTATATAACAGCATGGTCTATATATCAGCATGGTCTATATATATATATAACAGCATGGTCTATATAACAGCATGGTCCATATAACAGCATGGTCTATATAGCAGCATGGTCTATATATATAACAGCATGGTCTATATATATAACAGCATGGTCTATATAGCAGCATGGTCCATATAACAGCATGGTCTATATATATATAACAGCATGTTATATAAGCCACCTGGGAGACACACCAAACATGTGGAAGAAGGTGCTCTGGTCAGATGAAACCAAAATTGAACTTTTTTGGCGACAATGCAAAACGTTATGTTTGGCGTAAAAGCAACACAGCTGAACACACCATCCCCACTGTCAAACATGGTGGTGGCAGCATCATGGTTTGAGCCTGCTTTTCTTCAGCAGGGACAGGGAAGATGGTTAAAATTGATGGGAAGATGGATGGAGCCAAATACAGGACCATTCTGGAAGAAAACCTGATGGAGTCTGCAAAAGACCTGAGACTGGGACGGAGATTTGTGGTCTATATATATAACAGCATGGTCTATATAACAGCATGGTCTATGTAGCAGCATGGTCTATATACCAGCATGGTCTATATAACAGCATGGTCTATATATAGAACAGCATGGTCTATATATATAACAGCATGGTCTATATATATAACAGCATGGTCTATATATATAACAGCATGGTCTATATATATAACAGCATGGTCTATATAACAGCATGGTCTATATAACAGCATGGTCTATATAACAGCATGGTCTATGTATATAACAGCATGGTCTATATATATAACAGCATGGTCTATATAACAGTAAGGTCTATATAACAGCATGGTCTATATATATAACAGCATGGTCTATATATATAACAGCATGGTCTATATATATAACAGCATGGTCTATATAACAGCATGGTCTATATAGCAGCATGGTCTATATATATAACAGCATGGTCTATATATATATAACAGCATGGTCTATATATATAACAGCATGGTCTATATATATATAACAGCATGGTCTATATAACAGCATGGTCTATATAGCAGCATGGTCTATATAACAGCATGGTCTATATAACAGCATGGTCTATATAACAGCATGGTCTATATAACAGCATGGTCTATATAGCAGCATGGTCTATATATATAACAGCATGGTCTATATATATATAACAGCATGGTCTATATATATAACAGCATGGTCTATATATATATAACAGCATGGTCTATATAACAGCATGGTCTATATAGCAGCATGGTCTATATAACAGCATGGTCTACATTGCAGCATGGTCTATATATATATAACAGCATGGTCTATATATATAACAGCATGGTCTATATATATAACAGCATGGTCTATAAAACAGCATGGTCTATATAGCAGCATTGTCTATATAACAGCATGGTCTATATAACAGCATGGTCTATATATATAACAGCATGGTCTATATATATAACAGCATGGTCTATATAACAGCATGGTCTATATAACAGCATGGTCTATATAACAGCATGGTCTATATATATAGCAGCATGGTCTATATAACAGCATGGTCTATATATATAACAGCATGGTCTATATAGCAGCATGGTCTATATAGCAGCATGGCATATATAACAGCATGGTCTATATAACAGCATGGTCTATATAACAGCATGGTCTATATAGCAGCATGGTCTATATATATAACAGCATGGTCTATATAACAGCATGGTCTATATAGCAGCATGGTATAAATAACAGCATGGTCTATATAGCAGCATGGTCTATATAACAGCATGGTCTATATAACAGCATGGTCTATATATATAACAGCATGGTCTATATATATAACAGCATGGTCTATATAACAGCATGGTCTATATAGCAGCATGGTCTATATAGCAGCATGGTCTATATAACAGCATGGTCTATATAACAGCATGGTCTATATAACAGCATGGTCTATATATATATAACAGCATGGTCTATATATCAGCATGGTCTATATAACAGCATGGTCTATATAACAGCATGGTCTATATAGCAGCATGGTCTATATATATAACAGCATGGTCTAAATATATAACAGCATGGTCTATATAACAGCATGGTCTATATATCAGCATGGTCTATATAACAGCATGGTCTATATAACAGCATGGTCTATATAGCAGCATGGTCTATATAGCAGCATGGTCTATATAGCAGCATGGTCTATATAGCAGCATGGTCTATATAACAGCATGGTCTATATATATATATCAGCATGGTCTATATAACAGCATGGTCTATATAACAGCATGGTCTATATAACAGCATGGTCTATATAACAGCATGGTCTATGTATATAACAGCATGGTCTATATATATAACAGCATGGTCTATAGAACAGTAAGGTCTATATAACAGCATGGTCTATATATATAACAGCATGGTCTATATATATAACAGCATGGTCTATATATATAACAGCATGGTCTATATATATATAACAGCATGGTCTATATATATATAACAGCATGGTCTATATATATATAACAGCATGGTCTATATAACAGCATGGTCTATATATATATAACAGCATGGTCTATATATATAACAGCATGGTCTATATATATAACAGCATGGTCTATATAACAGCATGGTCTATATAGCAGCATTGTCTATATAACAGCATGGTCTATATAACAGCATGGTCTATATATATAACAGCATGGTCTATATATATAACAGCATGGTCTATATAACAGCATGGTCTATATAACAGCATGGTCTATATATATAGCAGCATGGTCTATATAACAGCATGGTCTATATATATAACAGCATGGTCTATATAGCAGCATGGTCTATATAGCAGCATGGCATATATAACAGCATGGTCTATATAGCAGCATGGTCTATATAACAGCATGGTCTATATAGCAGCATGGTCTATATAACAGCATGGTCTATATAGCAGCATGGTCTATATAACAGCATGGTCTATATAACAGCATGGTCTATATATATAACAGCATGGTCTATATAACAGCATGGTCTATATAGCAGCATGGTATAAATAACAGCATGGTCTATATAGCAGCATGGTCTATATAACAGCATGGTCTATATAACAGCATGGTCTATATATATAACAGCATGGTCTATATATATAACAGCATGGTCTATATAACAGCATGGTCTATATAGCAGCATGGTCTATATAGCAGCATGGTCTATATAACAGCATGGTCTATATAACAGCATGGTCTATATAACAGCATGGTCTATATATATATAACAGCATGGTCTATATATCAGCATGGTCTATATATCAGCATGGTCTATATAACATCATGGTCTATATAACAGCATGGTCTATATAGCAGCATGGTCTAAATATATAACAGCATGGTCTATTTAACAGCATGGTCTATATATCAGCATGGTCTATATAACAGCATGGTCTATATAACAGCATGGTCTATATAGCAGCATGGTCTATATAGCAGCATGGTCTATATAGCAGCATGGTCTATATAGCAGCATGGTCTATATAACAGCATGGTATATATAACAGCATGGTCTATATAACAGCATGGTCTATATAACAGCATGGTCTATATATATAACAGCATGGTCTATATATCAGCATGGTCTATATAACAGCATGGTCTATATAACAGCATGGTCTATATAGCAGCATGGTCTATATATATAACAGCATGGTCTAAATATCAGCATGGTCTATATAACAGCATGGTCTATATATATAACAGCATGGTCTAAATATCAGCATGGTCTATATAACAGCATGGTCTATATAACAGCATGGTCTAAATATCAGCATGGTCTATATAACAGCATGGTCTATATAACAGCATGGTCTATATATATATCAGCATGGTCTATATAACAGCATGGTCTATATAACAGCATGGTCTATATAACAGCATGGTCTATATGACAGCATGGTCTATATATATAGCAGCATGGTCTATATAACAGCATGGTCTATATATATAACAGCATGGTCTATATAGCAGCATGGTCTATATAGCAGCATGGCATATATAACAGCATGGTCTATATAGCAGCATGGTCTATATAACAGCATGGTCTATATAGCAGCATGGTCTATATAACAGCATGGTCTATATAGCAGCATGGTCTATATAACAGCATGGTCTATATAACAGCATGGTCTATATATATAACAGCATGGTCTATATAACAGCATGGTCTATATAGCAGCATGGTATAAATAACAGCATGGTCTATATAGCAGCATGGTCTATATAACAGCATGGTCTATATAACAGCATGGTCTATATATATAACAGCATGGTCTATATATATAACAGCATGGTCTATATAACAGCATGGTCTATATAGCAGCATGGTCTATATAGCAGCATGGTCTATATAACAGCATGGTCTATATAACAGCATGGTCTATATAACAGCATGGTCTATATATATATAACAGCATGGTCTATATATCAGCATGGTCTATATATCAGCATGGTCTATATAACATCATGGTCTATATAACAGCATGGTCTATATAGCAGCATGGTCTAAATATATAACAGCATGGTCTATATAACAGCATGGTCTATATATCAGCATGGTCTATATAACAGCATGGTCTATATAACAGCATGGTCTATATAGCAGCATGGTCTATATAGCAGCATGGTCTATATAGCAGCATGGTCTATATAGCAGCATGGTCTATATAACAGCATGGTATATATAACAGCATGGTCTATATAACAGCATGGTCTATATAACAGCATGGTCTATATATATAACAGCATGGTCTATATATCAGCATGGTCTATATAACAGCATGGTCTATATAACAGCATGGTCTATATAGCAGCATGGTCTATATATATAACAGCATGGTCTAAATATCAGCATGGTCTATATAACAGCATGGTCTATATATATAACAGCATGGTCTAAATATCAGCATGGTCTATATAACAGCATGGTCTATATAACAGCATGGTCTAAATATCAGCATGGTCTATATAACAGCATGGTCTATATAACAGCATGGTCTATATATATATCAGCATGGTCTATATAACAGCATGGTCTATATAACAGCATGGTCTATATATATAACAGCATGGTCTATATATATAACAGCATGGTCTATATAACAGCATGGTCTATATAACAGCATGGTCTATATAGCAGCATGGTCTAAATAACAGCATGTTCTATATAACAGCATGGTCTATATATATAACAGCATGGTCTATATAACAGCATGGTCTATATATATAACAGCATGGTCTATATAGCAGCATGGTCTATATAGCAGCATGGCATATATAACAGCATGGTCTATATAGCAGCATGGTCTATATAACAGCATGGTCTATATAGCAGCATGGTCTATATAACAGCATGGTCTATATAGCAGCATGGTCTATATAACAGCATGGTCTATATAACAGCATGGTCTATATATATAACAGCATGGTCTATATAACAGCATGGTCTATATAGCAGCATGGTATAAATAACAGCATGGTCTATATAGCAGCATGGTCTATATAACAGCATGGTCTATATAACAGCATGGTCTATATATATAACAGCATGGTCTATATATATAACAGCATGGTCTATATAACAGCATGGTCTATATAGCAGCATGGTCTATATAGCAGCATGGTCTATATAGCAGCATGGTCTATATAACAGCATGGTCTATATAACAGCATGGTCTATATAACAGCATGGTCTATATATATATAACAGCATGGTCTATATATCAGCATGGTCTATATATCAGCATGGTCTATATAACATCATGGTCTATATAACAGCATGGTCTATATAGCAGCATGGTCTAAATATATAACAGCATGGTCTATATAACAGCATGGTCTATATATCAGCATGGTCTATATAACAGCATGGTCTATATAACAGCATGGTCTATATAGCAGCATGGTCTATATAGCAGCATGGTCTATATAGCAGCATGGTCTATATAGCAGCATGGTCTATATAACAGCATGGTATATATAACATCATGGTCTATATAACAGCATGGTCTATATAACAGCATGGTCTATATATATAACAGCATGGTCTATATATCAGCATGGTCTATATAACAGCATGGTCTATATAACAGCATGGTCTATATAGCAGCATGGTCTATATATATAACAGCATGGTCTAAATATCAGCATGGTCTATATAACAGCATGGTCTATATATATAACAGCATGGTCTAAATATCAGCATGGTCTATATAACAGCATGGTCTATATAACAGCATGGTCTAAATATCAGCATGGTCTATATAACAGCATGGTCTATATAACAGCATGGTCTATATATATATCAGCATGGTCTATATAACAGCATGGTCTATATAACAGCATGGTCTATATATATAACAGCATGGTCTATATATATAACAGCATGGTCTATATAACAGCATGGTCTATATAACAGCATGGTCTATATAGCAGCATGGTCTAAATAACAGCATGGTCTATATAACAGCATGGTCTATATATATATCAGCATGGTCTATATATATAACAGCATGGTCTATATAACAGCATGGTCTATATATATAACAGCATGGTCTATATAGCAGCATGGTCTATATAGCAGCATGGTCTATATATATAACAGCATGGTCTATATATATAGCAGCATGGTCTATATAACAGCATGGTCTATATATATAACAGCATGGTCTATATAACAGCATGGTCTATATAGCAGCATGGTCTATATAGCAGCATGGTCTATATAACAGCATGGTCTATATAACAGCATGGTCTATATAACAGCATGGTCTATATATATATATAACAGCATGGTCTATATATCATTATGGTCTATATAGCAGCATGGTCTATATAGCAGCATGGTCTATATATATAACAGCATGGTCTATATATATAGCAGCATGGTCTATATAACAGCATGGTCTATATATATATCAGCATGGTCTATATATATAGCAGCATGGTCTATATAACAGCATGGTCTTTATAACAGCATGGTCTATATAACAGCATGGTCTTTATAGCAGCATGGTTTATATAGCAGCATGGTCTACATAGCAGCATGGTCTATATAGCAGCATGGTCTATATATATAACAGCATGGTCTACATATATAGCAGCATGGTCTATATAACAGCATGGTCTACATAGCAGCATGGTCTATATAGCAGCATGGTCTATATAACAGCATGGTCTATATAACAGCATGGTCTATATAACAGCATGGTCTATATAACAGCATGGTCTATATATATATCAGCATGGTCTATATATCAGCATGGTCTATATAACAGCATGGTCTATATATCAGCATGGTCTATATAACAGCATGGTCTATATAACAGCATGGTCTATATAGCAGCATGGTCTATATATATATAACAGCATGGTCTATATATATAGCAGCATGGTCTATATAACAGCATGGTCTATATAACAGCATGGTCTATATAACAGCATGGTCTATATAGCAGCATGGTCTATATAGCAGCATGGTCTATATATATAACAGCATGGTCTATATATATAGCAGCATGGTCTATATAACAGCATGGTCTACATAGCAGCATGGTCTATATAGCAGCATGGTCTATATAACAGCATGGTCTATATAACAGCATGGTCTATATAACAGCATGGTCTATATAACAGCATGGTCTATATATATATATCAGCATGGTCTATATATCAGCATGGTCTATATAACAGCATGGTCTATATAACAGCATGGTCTATATAACAGCATGGTCTATATAACAGCATGGTCTATATATATAACAGCATGGTCTATATAACAGCATGGTCTATATAACAGCATGGTCTATATAACAGCATGGTCTATATAACAGCATGGTCTATATAACAGCATGGTCTATGTATATAACAGCATGGTCTATATATATAACAGCATGGTCTATAGAACAGTAAGGTCTATATAACAGCATGGTCTATATATATAACAGCATGGTCTATATATATAACAGCATGGTCTATATATATATAACAGCATGGTCTATATATATATATAACAGCATGGTCTATATATATATAACAGCATGGTCTATATAACAGCATGGTCTATATATATATAACAGCATGGTCTATATATATAACAGCATGGTCTATATATATAACAGCATGGTCTATATAACAGCATGGTCTATATAGCAGCATTGTCTATATAACAGCATGGTCTATATAACAGCATGGTCTATATATATAACAGCATGGTCTATATAACAGCATGGTCTATATATATATAACAGCATGGTCTATATATATAACAGCATGGTCTATATATATAACAGCATGGTCTATATAACAGCATGGTCTATATAGCAGCATTGTCTATATAACAGCATGGTCTATATAACAGCATGGTCTATATATATAACAGCATGGTCTATATATATAACAGCATGGTCTATATAACAGCATGGTCTATATATATAGCAGCATGGTCTATATAACAGCATGGTCTATATATATAACAGCATGGTCTATATAGCAGCATGGTCTATATAGCAGCATGGCATATATAACAGCATGGTCTATATAACAGCATGGTCTATATAACAGCATGGTCTATATATATAACAGCATGGTCTATATAACAGCATGGTCTATATAGCAGCATGGTATAAATAACAGCATGGTCTATATAGCAGCATGGTCTATATAACAGCATGGTCTATATAACAGCATGGTCTATATATATAACAGCATGGTCTATATATATAACAGCATGGTCTATATATATAACAGCATGGTCTATATAACAGCATGGTCTATATATATAGCAGCATGGTCTATATAACAGCATGGTCTATATAACAGCATGGTCTATATAACAGCATGGTCTATATAACAGCATGGTCTATATATATAACAGCATGGTCTATATAACAGCATGGTCTATATAGCAGCATGGTCTATATAGCAGCATGGTCTATATAACAGCATGGTCTATATAACAGCATGGTCTATATAACAGCATGGTCTATATATATATAACAGCATGGTCTATATATCAGCATGGTCTATATATCAGCATGGTCTATATAACATCATGGTCTATATAACAGCATGGTCTATATAGCAGCATGGTCTAAATATATAACAGCATGGTCTATATAACAGCATGGTCTATATATCAGCATGGTCTATATAACAGCATGGTCTATATAACAGCATGGTCTATATAACAGCATGGTCTATATATATATAGCAGCATGGTCTATATATCAGCATGGTCTATATAGCAGCATGGTCTATATAGCAGCATGGTCTATATAACAGCATGGTATATATAACAGCATGGTCTATATAACAGCATGGTCTATATAACAGCATGGTCTATATATATAACAGCATGGTCTATATATCAGCATGGTCTATATAACAGCATGGTCTATATAACAGCATGGTCTATATAGCAGCATGGTCTATATATATAACAGCATGGTCTAAATATCAGCATGGTCTATATAACAGCATGGTCTATATAACAGCATGGTCTATATAACAGCATGGTCTATATATATAACAGCATGGTCTATATATCAGCATGGTCTATATAACAGCATGGTCTATATATATAACAGCATGGTCTATATATCAGCATGGTCTATATAACAGCATGGTCTATATAACAGCATGGTCTATATAACAGCATGGTCTATATAGCAGCATGGTCTAAATAACAGCATGTTCTATATAACAGCATGGTCTATATATATAACAATATGGTCTATATAACAGCATGGTCTATATATATAACAGCATGGTCTATATAGCAGCATGGTCTATATAGCAGCATGGTCTATATATATAACAGCATGGTCTATATATATAGCAGCATGGTCTATATAACAGCATGGTCTATATATATAACAGCATGGTCTATATAACAGCATGGTCTATATATCAGCATGGTCTATATAGCAGCATGGTCTATATAACAGCATGGTCTATATAACAGCATGGTCTATATAACAGCATGGTCTATATATATATATAACAGCATGGTCTATATATCAGCATGGTCTATATAGCAGCATGGTCTATATAGCAGCATGGTCTATATATATAACAGCATGGTCTATATATATAGCAGCATGGTCTATATAACAGCATGGTCTATATATATATCAGCATGGTCTATATAACAGCATGGTCTATATAACAGCATGGTCTATATAACAGCATGGTCTTTATAGCATCATGGTCTATATAGCAGCATGGTCTACATAGCAGCATGGTCTATATAGCAGCATGGTCTATATATATAACAGCATGGTCTACATATATAGCAGCATGGTCTATATAACAGCATGGTCTACATAGCAGCATGGTCTATATAGCAGCATGGTCTATATAACAGCATGGTCTATACATATAACAGCATGGTCTATATAACAGCATGGTCTATATAACAGCATGGTCTATATAACAGCATGGTCTATATATATATCAGCATGGTCTATATATCAGCATGGTCTATATAACAGCATGGTCTATATATCAGCATGGTCTATATAACAGCATGGTCTATATAACAGCATGGTCTATATAGCAGCATGGTCTATATAGCAGCATGGTCTACATTGCAGCATGGTCTATATAGCAGCATGGTCTATATATATAACAGCATGGTCTATATATATAGCAGCATGGTCTATATAACAGCATGGTCTACATAGCAGCATGGTCTATATAACAGCATGGTCTATATAACAGCATGGTCTATATAGCAGCATGGTCTATATAACAGCATGGTCTATATAACAGCATGGTCTATATAACAGCATGGTCTATATAACAGCATGGTCTATATATATATCAGCATGGTCTATATATCAGCATGGTCTATATAACAGCATGGTCTATATAACAGCATGGTCTATATAACAGCATGGTCTATATAACAGCATGGTCTATATAACAGCATGGTCTATATATATAACAGCATGGTCTATATAACAGCATGGTCTATATAACAGCATGGTCTATATAACAGCATGGTATATATAACAGCATGGTCTATATAACAGTATGGTCTATATAACAGCATGGTCTATATAACAGTATGGTCTATATAGCTCCGAGTCAGTGGCGTAAAGTATTTACTTCAAGTAAAAATTATTTGAAGTACTACTTAATTAAGTAGTTTTTGGAGTATCTGTACTTTACTTTACTATTTATATTTTTTTACAACTTTTACTTCACTACAATAATGTACTTTTTACTCCTTACATTTTCCCTGACACCCAAAAGTATTAGTTACATTTTGAATGCTTAGCAGGACAGGAAAATGGTCCAATTCACTCGCTTTTCAAGAGAACATCTCTGGTCATCCCTACTGCTTCTTGTCTGGTGGACTCACTAAACAGAGAACATCTCTGGTCATCTCTACTGCCTCTGATCTGGTGGACTCACTAAACAGAGAACATCTCTGGTCATCCCTACTGCTTCTGATCTGGTGGACTCACTAAACAGAGAACATCCCTGGTCATCCCTACTGTCTCTGATCTGGAGGACTCACTAAACAGAGAACATCCCTGGTCATCCCTACTGCCTCTGATCTGGCGGACTCACTAAACAGAGAACATCCCTGGTCATCCCTACTGCTTCTGATCTGGTGGACTCATTAAACAGAGAACATCCCTGGTCATCACTACTGCCTCTGATCTGGAGGACTCACTAAACAGAGAACATCCCTGGTCCTCCCTACTGCCTCTGATCTGGAGGACTCACTAAACAATGAACATCCCTGGTCATCCCTACTGCCTCTGATCTGGAGGACTCACTAAAACAGAGAACATCCCTGGTCATTCCTACTGCCTCTGATCTGGAGGACTCACTAAACAGAGAACATCCCTGGTCCTCCCTACTGCCTCTGATCTGGAGGACTCACTAAACAGAGAACATCCCTGGTCATCTCTACTGCCTCTGATCTGGGGGACTCACTAAACAGAGAACATCCCTGGTCCTCCCTACTGCCTCTGATCTGGAGGACTCACTAAACAGAGAACATCCCTGGTCATCCCTACTGCCTCTGATCTGGTGGACTCATTAAACAGAGAACATCCCTGGTCCTCCCTACTGCCTCTGATCTGGAGGACTCACTAAACAGAGAACATCCCTGGTCATCCCTACTGCCTCTGATCTGGAGGACTCACTAAACAGAGAACATCCCTGGTCATCCCTACTGCCTCTGATCTGGTGGGCTCATTAAACAGAGAACATCCCTGGTCCTCCCTACTGCCTCTGATCTGGAGGACTCACTAAACAGAGAACATCCCTGGTCATTCCTACTGCCTCTGATCTGGTGGACTCACTAAACAGAGAACATCCCTGGTCCTCCCTACTGCCTCCGATCTGGAGGACTCACTAAACAGAGAACATCCCTGGTCCTCCCTACTGCCTCCGATCTGGAGGACTCACTAAACAGAGAACATCCCTGGTCACCCCTACTGCCTCTGATCTGGAGGACTCACTAAACAGAGAACATCCCTGGTCACCACTACTGCCTCTGATCTGGAGGACTCACTAAACAGAGAACATCCCTGGTCATCCCTACTGCCTCTGATCTGGAGGACTCACTAAACAGAGAACATCCCTGGTCCTCCCTACTGCCTCCGATCTGGAGGACTCACTAAACAGAGAACATCCCTGGTCATCCCTACTGCCTCTGATCTGGAGGACTCACTAAACAGAGAACATCTCTACTGCCTCTGATCTGGAGGACTCATTAAACAGAGAACATCCCTGGTCATCCCTACTAGCCTCTGAACTGGAGGACTCACTAAACAGAGAACATCCCTGGTCATCCCTACTAGCCTCTGATCTGGAGGACTCACTAAACAGAGAACATCCCCTACTGCCTCCGATCTGGAGGACTCACTAAACACAAACACTTTGTCTGTAAATGATGTCTGAGTATTGGAGTGTCCCCCTTGCTATCCGTTTAAAACACATTTTTTAAATGGTGCCATCTGATTTGCTTAACCCATTTAAACCCTACATTTTTCCCAGACATGAAAATATCCAAATCATGTCTCATTAGCAACCCTTTGAAGTAATCAATCATTGTTTTTGGATATGTTAATGGAAAAGTAGGTGAAAAAGTGTGTTTTTATGGTCGGTCACAATTGTGACCGTTGGGAAAAGGTGATGTATCCTGAATCAACATATTTATCCTATGCAGTCGTCAAAATTATTATACATCCCAGCCCAGTTATTAACACATTTAACACACTGTCACTGACAGTCCCCAGCCCAGTTATTAACACATTTAACACTCTGTCACTGACAGTCCCCAGCCCAGTTATTAACACATTTAAAACTCTGTCACTGACAGTCCCCAGCCCAGTTATTAACACATTTAACACTCTGTCACTGACAGTCCCCAGCCCAGTTATTAACACATTTAAAACTCTGTCACTGACAGTCCCCAGCCCAGTTATTAACACATTTAAAACTCTGTCACTGACAGTCCCCAGCCCAGTTATTAACACATTTAACACTCTGTCACTGACAGTCCCCAGCCCAGTTATTAACACATTTAACACTCTGTCACTGACAGTCCCCAGCCCAGTTATTAACACATTTAACACTCTGTCACTGACAGCCCCCAGCCCAGTTATTAACACTCTGTCACTGACAGTCCCCAGCCCAGTTATTAACACATTTAAAACTCTGTCACTGACAGTCCCCAGCCCAGTTATTAACACATTTAAAACTATGTCACTGACAGCCCCCAGCCCAGTTATTAACACATTTAACACTCTGTCACTGACAGTCCCCAGCCCAGTTATTAACACATTTAAAACTCTGTCACTGACAGTCCCCAGCCCAGTTATTAACACATTTAAAACTCTGTCACTGACAGTCCCCAGCCCAGTTATTAACACATTTAACACTCTGTCACTGACAGTCCCCAACCCAGTTATTAACACATTTAAAACTCTGTCACTGACAGTCCCCAGCATTGCCTCTGGGATGCCCCGTCACATTCTAGTGTGACTAAGGAGGGTAGGCCTTCATCACTGATAACGTTGTCCCTGTTCAATCTGTTTGTGATAGGTTCAGCATACGCATTCAACCAGCCTGGCTGGCCAATGGCCTGTCTCCCCATCATAGTCTATCTCTGACCCATCACTATCACTGAGGACAGCATCTTCCTCATTTTGAGAGAGAGAACTGCAATGTCGCACGCCTTGTCTGGTCGGTCACCTAGATAACAACATATCCAGAACTGGACTCAAAGTCAAACTTAAAGAAAGAACAGAGTAGAAAGATAGGTCAAACAATAACTATGTGTGTGTGTATAAATATGTGTATACCAAGATGCACTGTGTTAATCCTGCCGGTCACTATTGTTGCCGTCAACATGTTTACTCATTCTATGACCACACTGAACAAAGTTGAGTAATTACAAATGCACATATCAATACGAGACACCTTTGTCCTGTCTTTATACTAAATTCCCAATCTGGCCCTCAAACCATCAGGGTCACCTAATAATCCCCAGTTTACAATTGGCTCATTCATCCCCCTCGTCTCCCCTGTAACTATTCCCCAGGTCGTTGCTGTAAATGAGAACGTGTTCTCAGTCAACTTACCTGGTAAAATAACGGATAAATAAAAGTAACACACATTTACTAACCTTTTGTTTTTTGGGAGTTTTTTGGGAGCATCGTCTTCTCATGGTGCAACCAGGAAGTAAACAGCTCTGGTCATGTGACAATTTACAGGAAACATGTGACACTGCACATATTTCATTGAGACCCTTTTATTTTTCAATATTTGCTGGAAATACATTGATACGTCATTCAGTAACATGTTTAGATCCTTATAACTGGAAATACATTGATACGTCATTCAGTAACATGTTTAGATCCTTATAACTGGAAATACATTGATACGTCATTCAGTAACATGTTTAGATCCTTATAACTGGAAATACATTGATAGGTCATTCAGTAACATGTTTAGAGGCTTATAACTGGAAATACATTGATAGGTCATTCAGTAACATGTTTAGATCCTTATAACTGGAAATACATTGATACGTCATTCAGTAACATGTTTAGATCCTTATAATAGAAAACGTTTTTTTACGGTCCTATTGTGACAGATGGGATTAAATAGGTTCATATAAGGAATTTGAAATGATTTATACTTTTACTTTTACTTTTGATTCTTAAGTATATTTTTTTGCAATTAAATGTACTTTTGATACTGATGTATATGTAAAACCAAATACTTTAAGACTTTTACTGAAGTAGTATTTTACTGGGTGACTTTCACTTTTACTTGAGTCATTTTATATTAAGGAATCTTTACTTTTACTGAAGTATGACATTTGGGTACTTTTTCCACCATTGAATTCTATTGAGCATTCT
>NC_143047.1:44835000-44837500 GCF_057628025.1 Oncorhynchus mykiss
GAAACAAGTCCAAAGCATAAGCCCCAAACCACTAGACACGCCCCATTCTGACCCCAACCGTGACCTGGTCATATGTAGCCACTAGACACTCCACATTCTGACCCCAAACGTGACCTGGTCATATGTAGCCACTAGACACTCCACATTCTGACCCCAAACGTGACCTGGTCATATGTAGCTACTAGACACGCCCCATTCTGACCTCAACATGACCTGGTCATATGTAGCCACTAGACACGCCCCATTCTGACCCCAACAATGACCTGGTCATATATATCCACTAGACAAGTCATATTCTGAACACAAATCCATTACATATGTAATTCCAAATCCGTAACATTATTCCTAACATTGGAATCTTTTAAAAAACAAAATGGCCGTAGGGAGTACCACTGTGCCCCTCTGGAAGTCCATCACCCATCACTCCCAAAGATAGCTGTGAAGGAACCCCCCCAGTGTCTCTGAGTGTCTCAGAGGAATCCCCCCCCCCCCCCCAGTGTCTCAGAGGAACCCCCCCAGTGTCTCAGAGGAACCCTCCCAGTGTCTCAGAGGAATCCATCCAGTGTCTCAGAGGAATCCATCCAGTGCCTCAGAGGAATCCCCCCCAGTGTCTCAGAGGAACGCCCCCCCAGTGTCTCAGAGTACCCCCCCTCCCAGTGTCTCAGAGGAATCCCCCCCCAGTGTCTCAGAGGAACGCCCCCCCCCCCCAGTGTCTCAGAGGAACGCCCCCCCCAGTGTCTCAGAGTACCCCCCCCCTCCCAGTGTCTCAGAGGAATCCCCCCCCAGTGTCTCAGAGTACCCCCCCCCCTCCCAGTGTCTCAGAGGAATCCCCCCCAGTGTCTCAGAGGAACCCCCCCAGTGTCTCAGAGGAATCCCCCAGTCTGTGTCTGTGTGTGTGTGTCTGTGTGTGTATGTATGTGTGTGTGTGTGTGTGTGTATGTGTGTGTGTGTGTGTGTGTGTGTGTGTGTGTGTGTGTGTGTGTGTGTGTGTGCGTGCATCATACCATCTAGTGGAGGAAAAGCACAATGGATTATGGGTTATTTATATTACGGAATCCTACAATGTCATAATTACATCATAATTTGGCCCCATGAATATAATAAAATGTTTTTAATTTTAGTAGTTTTCTTTTACTATAATATACAGTTTGTTGGGAAAGTATTCAGACCCCTCAACTTTTTCCACATTTTGTTTAGTTACAGCCTTATTCTAAAATGGATTAAATAAATACAACATCCTTTTCAATATACACACAATACCCCATAATGACATCACAATACCCCATAATGACATCACAATACCCCATAGTGACATCACAATACCCCATAATGACATCACAATACCCCATAATGACATCACAATACCCCATAATGACATCACAATACCCCATAATGACATCACAATACCCCATAATGACATCACAATACCCCATAATGACATCACAATACCCCATAATGACAAAGTGAAAACGTTTTTTTTTTTGTGCAAATCTATTGATAACAAAAAACTGAAATACCTTATTAACATAAGTATTCAGACCCTTTGCTATCAGACTCAACATTTACCTCAGGTGCATCCTGTTTCCATTGATCATCCTTGGTGGTAAATTCAATTGATTGGACATGATTTTGGAAAGTCACACAGCTGTCTATATAAAAAGGTCCCACAGGTGAAGGTGCATGTCAGAACAAAAAATCAAGCCATGATGTCGAAGGAATTATCTGTAGAGCTCCGAGACAGGATTGTGTCGAGGCACAGATCAGGGGAAGGGAACCAAAACATTTCTGCAGCATTGAAGATCCCCAACAACACAGTGGCCTCCATCATTGTAAAATGGAAGAAGTTTGGAACCGCCAAAACTCTTCCTAATGGTGGCCGCCCTGCCAAAATGAGCAATCGGGGGAGAAGGGCCTTGGTCAGGGAGGTGACCAGGATCGCAATGGTCACTCTGACAGAGCTCCAGAGTTCCTCTGTGGAGATGGGAGAACCTTCCAGAAGGACAAACATCTCTGCAGAACTCCACCAATCAGGCCTTTATGGTTGGGTGGCCAGACAGAAGCCACTCCTCAGTAAAAGGCACACGCTTTTCATAGCAGCCAGAATGTTGTATAATTCCTTCTGGCATCTACGTACTCTCCTCGTCTCACCTTTCCCTTCACTTGTGTTCTTCAGTGTACAACACGTCAGCTGTCTGTGACCAGGCGAAAAAACCTTTCCAAGCCAAACCTTCATATCATAACCGCTAACTGCTACACACAGCCTAAATCGTTATCACAATATTAGCTAACGTCAAGTCAACAACATAGCTTCTAGAAGCTAACACTTTAGTAAACCCGCTACAATCATGCAGTACAGTGTACAGTTAGCAGCAAGCAGGTTTAGCACTTACACTGGCAGGCCACGGTGACAGTAAAGGAATCAAACCAACCGCTAACCTTGACTTGGAACAGTTCCGTTGTTGGATAGCCATAGCCAGCCAAGTAACATAGCATCCTTCTC
>NC_143047.1:44842500-44847500 GCF_057628025.1 Oncorhynchus mykiss
GAGGGAGGTTATTATGACACGTTGTTGTGCCTCTAGGCCTCCTCCTTAGGGAGAGAGGGAGGTTATTATGACGCGTTGTTGTGCCTCTAGGCCTCCTCCTTAGGGAGGGAGGGAGGGAGGTTATTATGACGTGTTGTTGTGCGTCTAGGCCTCCTCCTTAGGGAGGGACGGAGGGAGGTTATTATGACGTGTTGTTGTGCGTCTAGGCCTCCTCCTTAGGGAGAGAGAGAGGGAGGGTATTATGACGCGTTGTTGTGCGTCTAGGCCTCCTCCTTAGGGAGGGAGAGAGGGAGGTTATTATGACGCGTTGTTGTGCGTCTAGGCCTCCTCCTTAGGGAGGGAGAGAGGGAGGTTATTATGACGCGTTGTTGTGCGTCTAGGCCTCCTCCTTAGGGAGGGACGGAGGGAGGTTATTATGACGTGTTGTTGTGCGTCTAGGCCTCCTCCTTAGGGAGGGAGAGAGGGAGGGTATTATGACGCGTTGTTGTGCGTCTAGGCCTCCTCCTTAGGGAGGGAGAGAGGGAGGTTATTATGACGCGTTGTTGTGCGTCTAGGCCTCCTCCTTAGGGAGGGAGGGAGGGAGGTTATTATGACGTGTTGTTGTGCGTCTAGGCCTCCTCCTTAGGGAGAGAGGGAGGTTATTATGACACGTTGTTGTGCCTCTAGGCCTCCTCCTTAGGGAGAGAGGGAGGTTATTATGACGCGTTGTTGTGCCTCTAGGCCTCCTCCTTAGGGAGGGAGGGAGGGAGGTTATTATGACGTGTTGTTGTGCGTCTAGGCCTCCTCCTTAGGGAGGGAGGTTATTATGACGTGTTGTTGTGCCTCTAGGCCTCCTCCTTAGGGAGGGAGGGAGTGAGGTTATTATGACGCGTTGTTGTGCCTCTAGGCCTCCTCCTTAGGGAGGGAGGTTATTATGACGTGTTGTTGTGCGTCTAGGCCTCCTCCTTAGGGAGGGAGGTTATTATGACGTGTTGTTGTGCCTCTAGGCCTCCTCCTTAGGGAGGGAGGTTATTATGACGTGTTGTTGTGCCTCTAGGCCTCCTCCTTAGGGAGGGAGGGAGGGAGGTTATTATGACGTGTTGTTGTGCCTCTAGGCCTCCTCCTTAGGGAGGGAGGGAGGTTGTTGTGCGTCTAGGCCTCCTCCTTACCTTCAGATGTTGCCTGCGACTCGACGACATCTTTTTACTTCAGAGAAGATTAGATGGGGGGGAGGGAGGGGTGGGGGGGGGGGGAAAACATGAGTTGAGATACACAGCTTTAAGAGCTTGGGATGAAAACCACAGAATAACAGTTGATGTACTGAATGCTCCCGAAGACCACCAAAAGTAGACATGTATAACATATGGAATTCTTGATTCTTAGAAGATTTCTCCATCAAAATGAACATGTTGAGAGAGCTGTAATTGTACTCAAACAGAATCAGTACGTACTCTGACATCTTGGCCGGTGGTTGATATCACTTCCTATTGAAGAGAGATGTGATTAAGTTGTCAGCGTGTGAAGATACGATAGTTATGGCATTTAACTCAGTGTACCATTATAGTCCACACTTTGTGGAAATAATTCATTTTAACACACAACCCTCAGGGTTAGAGGGACACATCACATCTCTAAATTTTAAAGTACAACCCTCAGGGTTAGAGGGGCACATCACATCTCTACATTTAAAAGTACAGGCCTCAGGGAGGAGGGGCACATCACATCTCTACATTTAGACAGGGTGTGGTATGTCAGTTGTCTTTTATCATGGGTCTATTTGTGCGTTCCTATGTGGTGGTGGTGAGGGGGGGTAGCTGACTAACACCCGAAACCACAACAGCTGAGAACTCCCTCCCTGCCTGCCTCCTGTGGACTTTCCTTAAAGTGTCCCAAGACAGGGTGCAGCAAAGTGGTCAACACACGTCCCCCCAAAATACCTGTCTGGGCTGCTGGCTCTGTCTGACATAGGTGGTCTATGATCATAACCATGTAGTCTGGACACTTAGTGTACTGGCTGGGTTTGTCTTCTATCTTTTAAATGTTTGACTTAGAAAGTGTTTCTGACATATCTGAGTGGAAAAACAAGTTTGTCTGTCGCTTCAAAAATGTCTGAAAAATATACATAGAGTGATGAAGAAAATCTGTCTTCAGTTAATCAATCAACAGTACGCCAGTTAAACGGGATAAATAAATAAATATAAATACCAGGAAGTCTTAAAACTGTAAAAAGATCATGCCATTCGTTAAATCAATAACTCCACACCAATATTCAGTTTTACAGTAAAACTATAAGAATAACATCTGGGCTATTTCTCCTAAAACATCTACCTATCTTGTGAAGTCAGAGTTAGAGAATCATTTTAACCAATTTTATAAAAAAATAAAAATAAATTGACCTCCTTAAAACACAAAGCGTTCTACCACAGTAACATATCTGTCTCCCGTGAGATGGATGGATGCCATGTTAATTCATACATGCCAGTTGACTGTTAGGACAGCCAACCTACTAGTCAGCATCTTGATCCCAAGTGTTGAAAAAACAACCCTCTGTCAAAGTAGACAAGGCACAACATCTTCTTCTTCTACTATAAACACCAAGATGTTTAAGTTTTTTTTTAACGTGTAAATTCTTGTAAATTAATACCACTTACACATTTTTCAGTGAGTAGCATCTATTTACGTTGTGTGATACAGTCAGCTAATAGAAAAATGCCAGACTATAAATCACAGTGATACTGAATCTCTACTGAATGCAGAGTTGAAACCAAGAGAGGACAGGAGATAGAATATAGGAATGGGAGGAATCTCACCTAGAAGGAAGAGAGCGTTGCAAGACGGAGGGATGAGTGACTGAGATTGTCAAGCCAGGGAGGAGAAATATGAAGAAGGGTATATATAGGCACAGTTCTGGGACCAGCTGTCTGTTTATCCCTAAAAGCACCAACAGGGAGGGGTCAATTTTGACCTCGAGGGCACAAAAAACGTGATAATTTAAAATCCCGTTTTTTTTTTGTCCTTCTGAACTAATCACAGACAAAAATATTAATATGGTGGAATGAAAAAAAGTATCTCTCTTTAGTTAGACAGAGACGTAGGGCACAACCAGATGAAATCAGAGATAGACAGAGAGGTAGGGAGAAATCAGATGAAATCAGAGATAGACAGAGAGGTAGGGAGAAATCAGATGAAATCAGAGATAGACAGAGAGGTAGGGAGTAACCAGATGAAATCAGAGATAGAGAGAGAGGTAGGGAGAAATCCGATGAAATCAGAGATAGACAGAGGTAGACAGAGAGGTAGACAGAGACGTAGGGAGAAACCAGATTAAATCAGAGTTAGACAGAGACGTAGGGAGAAACCAGATGAAATCAGAGTTAGACAGAGGTAGGGAGTAACCAGATGAAATCAGAGATAGACAGAGAGGTAGACAGAGAGGTAGGGAGAAACCAGATGAAATCAGAGATAGACAGAGAGGTAGGGAGTAACCAGATGAAATCAGAGATAGACAGAGAGGTAGGGAGTAACCAGATGAAATCAGAGTTAGACAGAGACATAGGGAGAAACCAGATTAAATCAGAGATAGACAGAGAGGTAGACAGAGACGCAGGGAGAAACCAGATGAAATCAGAGTTAGACAGAGGTAGGGAGTAACCAGATGAAATCAGAGATAGACAGAGAGGTAGACAGAGAGGTAGGGAGAAACCAGATGAAATCAGAGATAGACAGAGAGGTAGACAGAGAGGTAGGGAGTAACCAGATGAAATCAGAGATAGACAGAGAGGTAGACAGAGAGGTAGACAGAGAGGTAGACAGAGAGGTAGGGAGAAACCAGATGAAATCAGAGATAGACAGAGAGGTAGACAGAGAGGTAGACAGAGACGTAGGGAGAAACCAGGTGAAATCAGAGTTAGACAGAGACGTAGGGAGAAATCAGATGAAGTCAGAGATAGACAGAGAGGTAGGGAGAAACCAGATGAAATCAGAGGTAGACAGAGAGGTAGACAGAGAGGTAGGGAGAAATCAGGTGAAATCAGAGAGCTGCTGTCCAGCGTGACCCCAAGGAGCCGTATTCGGCAGCCACACCTGCTGAGCTCTAAACAGCTGGTGATCTGACAGAGTTAGATTCTGCCCTTACTGACCCATGTGACCCCAGTAAGCCGTCTTCGGGTTGCCACACCTGCCGGTGGTGTTTATTGGTCAGGCTGGTTCCTGCTGACCAGGAGGTCTATAAACAGACTGGTTAAACCACATAGCAACTCCTCAGTGTGAATCATGTGGTCCTTTCCAAACGTTGTACCCCTTGAACACTTCAATATTACTGTAGCCATGTAATTTCAAGAGCAGGTTAAACCCGTCAGGACGATCATGCTGGTCTGTTGTTGTGAAGACATAACAGTAGTGACTCCACAAATCACAAAAAACTGTTTCTATTAGCTGACCAGGGTTTATTTGATGACAATTAGTATAAATATTGCACAATATAATTTTTTTGTGGGGGGGTGTGGGGGGGGGGGGGGGGGTCACGTAGCTGTTTTTGTGTTTCGTGTGAAACAAAAGACTAGATATCCAATTGGGGGACAAACGGAACTCCGAACACATAGTTTGTTTGTTTAAACTGGAGCGTTTGATTATACACGTGGCTATGTGTCAGAAGAGTTCCAGACAGGTTTTTCTTTCTACTCCTTAGTAGTCTCAAACATCATCTTCCTGTCTGGAACTCCAGGAACATCTACTCCTTATGAGTCTCAAACATCTTCCTGTCTGGAACTCCAGGAACATCTACTCCTTATGAGTCTCAAACATCTTCCTGTCTGGAACTCCAGGAACATCTACTCCTTAGCAGTCTCAAACATCTTCTTTCTGTCTGATTTGTCTTCGATGTTCTTACGCCAGTCACCCACAGCATCTTTGTCCTGACGGGGGGAAGAATAGCAGAATAAGTACATGAGTGAAAGTGTATTTGAAATATATGACACTTGGTGTCGGCAGTGGGATCCTCCGTGTTAGCATGATTCACATTG